>NW_026737526.1:0-38312 GCF_949786415.1 Peromyscus eremicus | reverse complement strand
AAACGCTAGCTCGCCTTACAAGAAACACCCTCTGCTTTAGAGAAAAGAGTACTCTTCTACTCTACTGTGTTTCCAATAGGGCCAGAACAGTGAGCTTGCTCAGAACAAAAGAATTGTGCTTCCTACACACACAGGCCATATCGAGTTCAACTCTGCTTAGGAACCTGACAAGAACAGTAGCTCCTCTTCATTCCAATACACTGTACTTGCTGCGAACAGACGCATGTGCTCTTTGCACTGTGTATGGCAATGGGAGCGCAATAGTGACTTTCCTTACCAGAAAACAACTCTTGCTCGTAGGACCAGAAACTGCATGTGATTCCACTCCATTTAGGACTGGAAACAAACGCAAGCTCGCCTTACAAGAAACACACTCTGCTTTTGAGAAAAGAGCACTCTTCTACTCTACTGTGCTTCCTATGGGGTCCGAACAGTGAGCTTGCTCAGAACAAAAGAACTGTGCTTCCTACACACGACCATATCTAGTTCACTTCTGTTTAGGAACCTGACAAGAACAGTAGATCCTCTTCAGTCCAGTATACTGTACTTGCTGGGAACAGACGCCAGTGCTATTTGTCCTGTGTATGACAATGGCAGCGCAATAGTGACTCTTCTTACAATAAAACAACTCTTGCTCATAGGACCAGAAACTGCAAGTGTTTCAACTCCATTTAGGACTGGGAAACAAAAGCTAGCTCACCTTACAAGAAACACACTCTGCTTTAGAGAAAAGAGCACTCTTCTACTCTACTGTGTTTCCTATAGGGCCAGAACAGTGAGCTTGCTCAGAACAAAAGAACTGTGCTTCCTACACACAAGGGCCATATCTAGTTCAACTCTGCTTAGGAAACTGACAAGAACAGTAGCTCCTCTTCAGTCCGATACACTGTACTTGCTGGGAACAGACGCGAGTGCTATTTGCACTGTGTATGGCAATGGGAGCGCAATAGTGACTTTCCTTACGAGAAAACAACTCTTGCTCGTAGGACCAGAAACTGCATGTGACTCAACTCCATTTAGGACTGGGAAACAAATGCTAGCTCGACGTCCAAGAAACACACTCTGCTTTTGAGAAAAGAGCACTCTTCTACTCTACTGTGTTTCCTATGTGTTCGGAAAAGTGAGCTTGCTCAGAACAAAAAAACTGTGCTTCCTACACACACGGCCATATCTAGTTCAAGTCTGCATAGGAACCTGACAAGAACAGTAGATCCTCTTCAGTCCAATACAGTGTACTTTCTGGGAACAGACGCCAATGCTACTTGTCCTGTGTATGGAAATGGCAGCGCAATAGTGACTCTTCTTACCAGAAAACAACTCTTGCTCGTGGACAGGAAATTGCATGTGATTCAACTCCATTTAGGACTGGGAAACAAACTCTAGCTCGCTTTACAAGAAACACACTCTGCTTTTGAGAAAAGAGCACTCTTCTACTCTACTGTGTTTCCTATAGGGCCAGAACAGTGAGCTTGCTCAGAAAAAAAGAACTGTGCTTCCTACACACACGGGCCTTATCTAGTTCAACTCTGCTTAGGAAACTGAGAAGAACGGTAGCTCCTCTTCAGTCCAATACACTGTACTTGCTGGGAACAGACGCGAGGGCTATTTGCACTGTGTATGGCAATGGGAGCGCAATAGTGACTTTCTTTACCAGAAAACAACTCTTGCTCGTAGGACCAGAAACTGCATGTGATTCCACTCCATTTAGGACTGGGAAAAAAACGGTAGCTCGCCTTACAAGAAACACACTCTGCTTTAGAAAAAAAGAGCACTCTTCTACTCTACTGTGTTTCCTATGGGGTCCAAACAGTGAGCTTGCTCAGAACAAAAGAACTGTGCTTCCTACACACACGGACCATATCTAGTTCAACTCTTCTTAGGAAACTGAGAAGAACAGTAGCTCCTCTTCAGTCCAATACACTGTACTTGCTGGGAACAGACGGGAGGGCTATTTGCACTGTGCATGGCAATGGGAGCGCAATAGTGACTTTCGTTACCAGAAAAAAACTCTTGCTCGTAGGACCAGAAACTGCATGTGATTCCACTCCATTTAGGACTGGGAAACAAACGGTAGCTCGCCTTACAAGAAAAACACTCTGCTTTAGAGAAAAGAGCACTCTTCTACTCTACTGTGTTTCCTATGGGGTCCAAACAGTGAGCTTGCTCAGAACAAAAGAACTGTGCTTCCTACACACACGGACCATATCTAGTTCAACTCTTCTTAGTAAACTGACAATAACAGTAGCTCCTATTCAGTCCAATACACTGTACTTGCTGGGAAAAGACGCGAGTGCTATTTGCCTTGTGTAGGGCAATGGTAGCACAATAGTGACTTTCCTTACCATAAAACAACTCTTGCTCGTAGGACTAGAAACTCCATGTGATTCAACTCCATTTAGGTCTGGGAAACAAATACTAGCTCGCCTTACAAGAAACACACTCTGCTTTTGAGAAAAGAGCACTCTTCTACGCTCTTGTGTTTCCTATATTGCCAGAACAGTGAGCTTGCTAAGAACAAAAGCACTGTGCTTCCGACACACGCGCCATACCTTGTATAACTCTGCTTAGGAAACTGACAAGAACAGTATCTTCTCTTCAGTCCAATACACTGTACTAGCTGGGAACAGACACGAGTGCTCTTTGCACTGTCTATGACGAATGGAGCACAAAAGTGACTCTTTTTACCACAAAACAACTCTTGCTCATAGGAAGAGAAACTGCATGTGATTCAAATCCTTTTCTGATTGGGAAACAAACACTAGCTCGCCTTACAAGAAACACACTCTGCTTTTCAGAAAAGAGAACTCATCTTCTCTACTGTGTTTCCTATAGGGCCAGAACAGTGAGCTTGATCAGAACAAAAGAACTGTGCTTCCTTCACACACGGGCCATATCTAGTTCAACTCCACTTAGGAAACTGACGAGAACAGTAGCTTCTCTTCAGTCCAATACACTGTACTTGCTGAAAACAGACGCCGGTGCTCTTTGCACTGTGTATGGCAATGGGAGCACAATAGTGACTCTTCTTACCAGAAAACAACTCTTGCTCGTAGGACAAGAAACTGCATGTGATTCAACTCCATTTAGGACTGGGAAACAAACACTAGCTCGCCTTACAAGAAACACACTCTGCTTTTGAGAAAAGAGCACTCTTCTACTCTACTGTGTTTCCTATGGGGTCCGAACAGTGAGCTTGCTCAGAACAAAAGAACTGTGCTTCCTACACACAAGAGCCATATCTAGTTCAACTCTGCTTAGGAAACTGACAAGAACAGTAGCTCCTCTTCAGCCCAATACACTGTACTTGCGGGGAAGAGACGCGAGTGCAATTTGCACTGTGTATGGCAATTGGAGCACAATAGTGACTCGTCTTACCAGAAAACAAATCTTGTTCTTAGGACAAAAAACTGCATGTGACTCAACTCGATTTAGGACTGGGAAACATACGCTAGCTCGCCTTACAAGAAACACACTCTGCTTTTGAGAAAAGAGCACTCTTCTACTCTACTGTGTTTCCTATGGAGTCCGAACACTGAACTTGCTCAGAACAAAAGAACTGTGCTTCCTACACACACGGCCATATCTAGTTCAATTCTGCTTATGAACCTGACAAGAACAGTAGATCCTCTTCAGTCCAATACACTGTACTTGCTGGGAACAGACGCCAGTGCTATTTGTCCTGTGTATGGCAATGGCAGCGCAAAAGTGACTCTTCTTACCATAAAACAACTCTTGCTCGTAGGACTAGAAACTGCATGTGATTCAACTCCATTTAGGACTGGAAAACAAACACTAGCTCGCCTTACAAGAAACACACTCTGCTTTAGAGAAAAGAGCACTCGTCTACTCTACTGTGTTTCCTATAGGGCCAGAACAGTGAGCTTGCTCAGAACAAAAGAACTGTGCTTCCTACACACACGACCATATTTAGTTCAATTCTGCTTAGGAAACTGAGAAGAACAGTAGCTCCACTTCAGTCCAATACACTGTACTTGCTTGGAACAGATGGGAGGGATATTTGCACTGTGTATGGCAATGGGAGCGCAATAGTGACTTTCCTTACCAGAAAACAACTCTTTCTCGTAGGAACACAAACTGCATGTGATTCCACTCCATTTAGGAATGGGAAACAAACGCTAGCTCGCCTTAAAAGAAACACAGTCTGCTTTTGAGAAAAAAGCACTCTTCTACTCTACTGTGTTTCCTATGGGGTCCGAACAGTGAGCTTGCTCAGAACAAAAATCTGTGCTTCCTACACACACGGCCATATCTAGTTCAAGTCTGCTTAGGAACCTGACAAGAACAATAGATCCTCTTCAGCCCAATACACTGTACTTGCTGCGAACAGACGCCAGTTTTATTTGTCCTGTGTGGCAATGGCAGTGCAATATTGACTCTTTTTACCAGAAAACAACTCTTGCTCGTAGTACCAGAAACTGCATGGGATTCAACTCCATTTAGGACTGCAAAACAAACGCTAGCTCGCCTTACAAGTAACACACTCTGCTTTAGAGAAAAGAGCACTCTTCTGCTCTACTGTGTTTCCTATGGAGTCCAAACAGTGAGCTTGCAAAGAACAAAAGAACTGTGCTTCCTACAAACACGGATCATATCTAGTTCAAATCTGCTTAGAAAACTGACAAGAACAGTAGCACCTATCCAGTCCCATACACTGTACTTGCTGGGAACAGACGCGGGTGCTATTTGCACTGTGTATGGCAATGGGAGCGCAATGTGACTTTCCTTACCAGAAAAGAACTCTTGTTCGTAGGACCTGAAACTGCATGTGATTCAACTCCAGTTAGGACTAGGAAACAAACGCTAGCTCGCCTTACAAGAAACACACTCTGCTTTAGAGAAAAGAGCACTCTTCTACTCTACTGTGTTTCCTATAGGGCCAGAACAGTGAGCTTGCTCAGAACATAAGAACTGTGCTTCCTACACACGGGCCATATCTACTTCAACTCTGCTTAGGAAACTGACAAGAAAAGTAGCTCCTCTTCAGTCCGATACACTGTACTTGCTGGGAACAGACGCGAGTGCTATTTGCACTGTGTATGGCAATGGGAGCGCAATAGTGACTTTCCTTACCAGAAAACAACTCTTGCTCAAAGGACCAGAAACTGCATGTGACTCAACTCCATTTAGCACTGGGAAACAAACGCTAGCTCGCCTTACAAGAAACACACTCTGCTTTTAATAAAAGAGCACTCTTCTACTTTACTGTGTTTCCTATAGGGTCCGAACAGTGAGCTTGCTCAGAACAAAAGAACTGTGCTTCCTACACACACGGCCATATCTAGTTCAAGTCTGCTTAGGAACCTGACAAGAACAGTAGATCCTCTTCAGTCCAATACACTGTACTTGCTGGGAACAGACGCCAGTGCTATTTGTCCTGTCTATGGCAATGGCAGCGCAATAGTGACTCTTCTTACCGGAAAACAACTCTTGCTCGTGGACCAGAAACTGCATGTGATTCAACTCCATTTAGGACTGGGAAACAAACTCTAGCTCGCTTTACAAAAAACACACTCTGCTTTTGAGAAAAGAGCACTCTTCTACTCTACTGTGTTTCCCATAGGGCCAGAACAGTGAGCTTGCTCAGAAAAAAAGAACTGTGCTTCCTACACACACGGGCCATATCTAGTTCAACTCTGCTTAGGAATCTGAGAAGAACAGTAGCGCCTCTTCAGTCCAATACACTGTACTTGCTGGGAACAGATGCGAGGGCTATTTGCACTGTGTATGGCAATGGGAGCGCAATAGTGACTTTCTTTACCAGAAAACAACTCTTGCTCGTAGGACCAGAAACTGCATGTGATTCCACTCCATTTAGGACTGGGAAAAAAACGGTAGCTCGCCTTACAAGAAACACACTCTGCTTTAGAAAAAAAGAGCACTCTTCTACTCTACTGTGTTTCCTATGGGGTCCAAACAGTGAGCTTGCTCAGAACAAAAGAACTGTGCTTCCTACACACACGGACCATATCTAGTTCAACTCTTCTTAGGAAACTGAGAAGAACAGTAGCTCCTCTTCAGTCCAATACACTGTACTTGCTGGGAACAGACGGGAGGGCTATTTGCACTGTGCATGGCAATGGGAGCGCAATAGTGACTTTCGTTACCAGAAAAAAACTCTTGCTCGTAGGACCAGAAACTGCATGTGATTCCACTCCATTTAGGACTGGGAAACAAACGGTAGCTCGCCTTACAAGAAAAACACTCTGCTTTAGAGAAAAGAGCACTCTTCTACTCTACTGTGTTTCCTATGGGGTCCAAACAGTGAGCTTGCTCAGAACAAAAGAACTGTGCTTCCTACACACACGGACCATATCTAGTTCAACTCTTCTTAGTAAACTGACAATAACAGTAGCTCCTATTCAGTCCAATACACTGTACTTGCTGGGAAAAGACGCGAGTGCTATTTGCCTTGTGTAGGGCAATGGTAGCACAATAGTGACTTTCCTTACCATAAAACAACTCTTGCTCGTAGGACTAGAAACTCCATGTGATTCAACTCCATTTAGGTCTGGGAAACAAATACTAGCTCGCCTTACAAGAAACACACTCTGCTTTTGAGAAAAGAGCACTCTTCTACGCTCTTGTGTTTCCTATATTGCCAGAACAGTGAGCTTGCTAAGAACAAAAGCACTGTGCTTCCGACACACGCGCCATACCTTGTATAACTCTGCTTAGGAAACTGACAAGAACAGTATCTTCTCTTCAGTCCAATACACTGTACTAGCTGGGAACAGACACGAGTGCTCTTTGCACTGTCTATGACGAATGGAGCACAAAAGTGACTCTTTTTACCACAAAACAACTCTTGCTCATAGGAAGAGAAACTGCATGTGATTCAAATCCTTTTCTGATTGGGAAACAAACACTAGCTCGCCTTACAAGAAACACACTCTGCTTTTCAGAAAAGAGAACTCATCTTCTCTACTGTGTTTCCTATAGGGCCAGAACAGTGAGCTTGCTCAGAACAAAAGAACTGTGCTTCCTTCACACACGGGCCATATCTAGTTCAACTCCACTTAGGAAACTGACGAGAACAGTAGCTTCTCTTCAGTCCAATACACTGTACTTGCTGAAAACAGACGCCGGTGCTCTTTGCACTGTGTATGGCAATGGGAGCACAATAGTGACTCTTCTTACCAGAAAACAACTCTTGCTCGTAGGACAAGAAACTGCATGTGATTCAACTCCATTTAGGACTGGGAAACAAACACTAGCTCGCCTTACAAGAAACACACTCTGCTTTTGAGAAAAGAGCACTCTTCTACTCTACTGTGTTTCCTATGGGGTCCGAACAGTGAGCTTGCTCAGAACAAAAGAACTGTGCTTCCTACACACAAGAGCCATATCTAGTTCAACTCTGCTTAGGAAACTGACAAGAACAGTAGCTCCTCTTCAGCCCAATACACTGTACTTGCGGGGAAGAGACGCGAGTGCAATTTGCACTGTGTATGGCAATTGGAGCACAATAGTGACTCGTCTTACCAGAAAACAAATCTTGTTCGTAGGACAAAAAACTGCATGTGACTCAACTCGATTTAGGACTGGGAAACATACGCTAGCTCGCCTTACAAGAAACACACTCTGCTTTTGAGAAAAGAGCACTCTTCTACTCTACTGTGTTTCCTATGGAGTCCGAACACTGAACTTGCTCAGAACAAAAGAACTGTGCTTCCTACACACACGGCCATATCTAGTTCAATTCTGCTTATGAACCTGACAAGAACAGTAGATCCTCTTCAGTCCAATACACTGTACTTGCTGGGAACAGACGCCAGTGCTATTTGTCCTGTGTATGGCAATGGCAGCGCAAAAGTGACTCTTCTTACCATAAAACAACTCTTGCTCGTAGGACTAGAAACTGCATGTGATTCAACTCCATTTAGGACTGGAAAACAAACACTAGCTCGCCTTACAAGAAACACACTCTGCTTTAGAGAAAAGAGCACTCGTCTACTCTACTGTGTTTCCTATAGGGCCAGAACAGTGAGCTTGCTCAGAACAAAAGAACTGTGCTTCCTACACACACGACCATATTTAGTTCAATTCTGCTTAGGAAACTGAGAAGAACAGTAGCTCCACTTCAGTCCAATACACTGTACTTGCTTGGAACAGATGGGAGGGATATTTGCACTGTGTATGGCAATGGGAGCGCAATAGTGACTTTCCTTACCAGAAAACAACTCTTTCTCGTAGGAACACAAACTGCATGTGATTCCACTCCATTTAGGAATGGGAAACAAACGCTAGCTCGCCTTAAAAGAAACACAGTCTGCTTTTGAGAAAAAAGCACTCTTCTACTCTACTGTGTTTCCTATGGGGTCCGAACAGTGAGCTTGCTCAGAACAAAAAAACTGTGCTTCCTACACACACGGCCATATCTAGTTCAAGTCTGCTTAGGAACCTGACAAGAACAATAGATCCTCTTCAGCCCAATACACTGTACTTGCTGCGAACAGACGCCAGTTTTATTTGTCCTGTGTGGCAATGGCAGTGCAATATTGACTCTTTTTACCAGAAAACAACTCTTGCTCGTAGTACCAGAAACTGCATGGGATTCAACTCCATTTAGGACTGCGAAACAAACGCTAGCTCGCCTTACAAGTAACACACTCTGCTTTAGAGAAAAGAGCACTCTTCTGCTCTACTGTGTTTCCTATGGAGTCCAAACAGTGAGCTTGCAAAGAACAAAAGAACTGTGCTTCCTACAAACACGGATCATATCTAGTTCAAATCTGCTTAGAAAACTGACAAGAACAGTAGCACCTATCCAGTCCCATACACTGTACTTGCTGGGAACAGACGCGGGTGCTATTTGCACTGTGTATGGCAATAGGAGCGCAATGTGACTTTCCTTACCAGAAAAGAACTCTTGTTCGTAGGACCTGAAACTGCATGTGATTCAACTCCAGTTAGGACTAGGAAACAAACGCTAGCTCGCCTTACATGAAACACACTCTGCTTTAGAGAAAAGAGCACTCTTCTACTCTACTGTGTTTCCTATAGGGCCAGAACAGTGAGCTTGCTCAGAACATAAGAACTGTGCTTCCTACACACGGGCCATATCTACTTCAACTCTGCTTAGGAAACTGACAAGAAAAGTAGCTCCTCTTCAGTCCGATACACTGTACTTGCTGGGAACAGACGCGAGTGCTATTTGCACTGTGTATGGCAATGGGAGCGCAATAGTGACTTTCCTTACCAGAAAACAACTCTTGCTCATAGGACCAGAAACTGCATGTGACTCAACTCCATTTAGCACTGGGAAACAAACGCTAGCTCGCCTTACAAGAAACACACTCTGCTTTTAATAAAAGAGCACTCTTCTACTTTACTGTGTTTCCTATAGGGTCCGAACAGTGAGCTTGCTCAGAACAAAAGAACTGTGCTTCCTACACACACGGCCATATCTAGTTCAAGTCTGCTTAGGAACCTGACAAGAACAGTAGATCCTCTTCAGTCCAATACACTGTACTTGCTGGGAACAGACGCCAGTGCTATTTGTCCTGTCTATGGCAATGGCAGCGCAATAGTGACTCTTCTTACCAGAAAACAACTCTTGCTCGTGGACCAGAAACTGCATGTGATTCAACTCCATTTAGGACTGGGAAACAAACTCTAGCTCGCTTTACAAGAAACACACTCTGCTTTTGAGAAAAGAGCACTCTTCTACTCTACTGTGTTTCCCATAGGGCCAGAACAGTGAGCTTGCTCAGAAAAAAAGAACTGTGCTTCCTACACACACGGGCCATATCTAGTTCAACTCTGCTTAGGAATCTGAGAAGAACAGTAGCGCCTCTTCAGTCCAATACACTGTACTTGCTGGGAACAGATGGGAGGGCTATTTGCACTGTATATGGCAATGGGAGCACAATAGTGACTTTCCTTACCAGAAAACAACTCTTGCTCGTAGGAACACAAACTGCATGTGATTCCACTCCATTTAGGAATGGGAAACAAACGCTAGCTCGCCTTAAAAGAAACACACTCTGCTTTTGAGAAAAAAGCACTCTTCTACTCTACAAAGTTTCCTATGGGGTCCGAACAGTGAGCTTGCTCAGAAAAAAAAACTGTGCTTCCTACACACACGGCCATATCTAGTACAAGTCTGCATAGGAACCTGACAAGAACAGTAGATCCTCTTCAGCCCAATACACTGTACTTGCTGCGAACAGATGCCAGTGCTATTTGTCCTGTGTATGGCAATGGCAGTGCAATAGTGACTCTTCTTACCATAAAACAACTCTTGCTCGTAGTACCAGAAACTGCATGGGATTCAACTCCATTTAGGGCTGCGAAACAAACGCAAGCACGCCTTACAAGAAATACACTCTGCTTTAGAGAAAAGAGCACTCTTCTACTCTACTGTGTTTCCTATGGGGTCCAAACAGGGAGCTTGCAAAGAACAAAAGAACTGTGCTTCCTACAAACACGGATCATATCTAGTTCAACTCTTCTTAGGAAACTGACAAGAACAGTAGCACCTATCCAGTCCAATACACTGTACTTGCTGGGAACAGACGCGAGTGCTATTTGCACTGTGTATGGCAATGGGAGCACAATGTGACTTTCCTTACCAGAAAAGAACTCTTGATCATAGGACCTGAAACTGCATGCGATTCAACTCCATTTAGGACTAGGAAACAAACGCTAGCTTGCCTTACAAGAAACACACTCCGCTTTTGAGAAAAGAGCAATCTTCTAATCTACTGTGTTTCCTATAGGGCCAGAACAGTGACTTGCTCAGAACATAAGAACTGTGCTTCCTACACACACGGGCCATATCTACTTCAACTCTGCTTAGGAAACTGACAAGAACAGTAGCTCCTTTTCAGTCCCATACACTGCACTTGCTGGGAACAGACGCGAGTGCTATTTGCACTGTGTATGCAATGGGAGCGCAATAGTGACTTTCCTTACCAGAAAACAACTCTTGCTCGTAGGACCAGAAACTGCATGTGATTCAACTCAATTTAGGACTTGGAAACAAATGCTAGCTCGTCTTACAAGAAACACACTCTGCTTTTGAGAAAAGAGCACTCTTCTACTCTACTGTGTTTCCTATAGGGTCCGAACGGTGAGCTTGCTCAGAAAAAAAAACTGTGCTTCCTACACACACGGGCCATATCTAGTTCAACTCTGCTTAGGAAACTGACAAGAACAGTAGCTCCTCCCTCAATCCCATACACTGTACTTGCTGGGAACAGACGCGAGTGCTATTTGCACTGTGTATGGCAATTGGAGCACAATAGTGACTCGTCTTACCAGAAAACAACTCTTGCTCGTAGGACAAAAAACTGCATGTGACTCAACTCCATTTAAGACTGGGAAACAAACGCTAGCTCGCCTTAAAAGAAACACACTCTGCTATAGAGAAAAGAGCACTCTTCTACTCTACTGTGTTTCCTATAGGGCCAGAACAGTGAGCTTGCTCAGAACATAAGAACTGTGCTTCCTACACACACGGGCCATATCGAGTTCAACTTTACTTAGGAACCTGACAAGAACAGTAGCTCCTCTTCATTCCAATACACTGTACTTGCTGGGAACAGACGCATGTGCTATTTGCACTGTGTATGGCAATGGGAGCACAATAGTGACTTTCCTTACCAGAAATCAACTCTTGCTCGTAGGACCAGAAACTGCATGTGATTCCACTCCATTTAGGACTGGAAACAAACGCAAGCTCGCCTTACAAGAAACACACTCTGATTTGAGAAAAGAGCACTCTTCTACTCTACTGTGCTTCCTATGGGGTCCGAA
Source organism: Peromyscus eremicus (assembly GCF_949786415.1). Taxonomy (NCBI): domain Eukaryota; kingdom Metazoa; phylum Chordata; class Mammalia; order Rodentia; family Cricetidae; genus Peromyscus; species Peromyscus eremicus. The sequence continues at coordinate 26,531 of NW_026737526.1, read as the reverse complement.
CAGTGAGCTTGCTCAGAACAAAAGAACTGTGCTTCGTACACAAGACCATATCTAGTTCAATTCTATTTAGGAACCTGACAAGAACAGTAGATCCTCTTCAGTCCAATATACTGTACTTGCTGGGAACAGACGCCAGTGCTATTTGTCCTGTGTATGGCAATGGCAGCGCAATAGTGACTCTTCTTACCATAAAACAACTCTTGCTCATAGGACCAGAAACTGCAAGTGTTTCAACACCATTTAAGACTGGGAAACAAAAGCTAGCTCACCATACAAGAAACACACTCTGCTTTTGAGAAAAGAGCACTCTTCTACTCTACTGTGTTTCCTATGGTGTCCGAACAGTGAGCTTGATCAGAACAAAAGAACTATGCTTCCTACACACGTGCCATATCTAGTTCAACTCTGCTTAGGAAACTGACAAGAACAGTAGCTCCTCTTCAGTCCAATACACTTTACTTGCGGTGAACAGACGCGAGTGCTATTTGCATTGTGTATGGCAATTGGAGCACAATAGTGACTCGTCTTACCAGAAAACAACTCTTGCTCGTAGGACCAGAAACTGCAAGTGATTCCACTGCATTTAGGACTGGGAAACAAACGGTAGCTTGCCTTACAAGAAACACACTCTGCTTTAGAGAAAAGAGCACTCTTCTACTCTACTGTGTTTCCTATGGGGTCCAAACAGTGAGCTTGCTCAGAACAAAAGAACTGTGCTTCCTACACACGGGCCATATCTAGTTCATCTCTTCTTAGTAAACTGACAATAACAGTAGCTCCTATTCAGTCCAGTACACTGTACTTGCTGGGAAAAGACGCGAGTGCTATTTGCCTTGTGTAGGGCAATGGGAGCACAAAGGTGTCTTTCCTTACCATAAAACAACTCTTGCTCGTAGGACTAGAAACTCCATGTGATTCAACTCCATTTAGGTCTGGGAAACAAATGCTAGCTCGCCTTACATGAAACACACTCTGCTTTTGAGAAAAGAGCACTCTTCTACTCTACTGTGTTTCCTATGGGGTCCGAACAGTGAGCTTGCTCAGAACAAAAGAACTGTGCTTCCTACACACAAGGGCCATATCTAGTTCAACTCTGCTTAGGAAACTGACAAGAACGGTAGCTCCTCTTCAGCCCAATACACTGTACTTGCGGGGAAGAGACGCGAGTGCTATTTGCACTGTGTATGGCAATTGGAGCACAATAGTGACTCGTCTTACCAGAAAACAAATCTTGCTCGTAGGACAAAAAACTGCATGTGACTCAACTCCATTTAGGACTGGGAAACATACGCTAGCTCGCCTTACAAGAAACACACTCTGCTTTTGAGAAAAGAGCACTCTTCTACTCTACTGTGTTTCCTATGGAGTCCGAACACTGAACTTGCTCAGAACAAAAGAACTGTGCTTCCTACACACACGGCCATATCTAGTTCAATTCTGCTTATGAACCTGACAAGAACAGTAGATCCTCTTCAGTCCAATACACTGTACTTGCTGGGAACAGACGCCAGTGCTATTTGTCCTGTGTATAGCAATGGCAGCGCAATAGTGACTCTTCTTACCAGAAAACAACTCTTGCTCGTGGACCAGAAACTGCATGTGATTCAACTCCATTTGGGACTGGGAAACAAACTCTAGCTCGCTTTACAAGAAACACACTCTGCTTTTGAGAAAAGAGCACTCTTCTACTCTACTGTGTTTCCCATAGGGCCAGAACAGTGAGCTTGCTCAGAAAAAAAGAACTGTGCTTCCTATACACACGGGCCATATCTAGTTCAACTCTGCTTAGGAATCTGAGAAGAACAGTAGCGCCTCTTCAGTCCAATACACTGTACTTGCTGGGAACAGATGGGAGGGCTATTTGCACTGTATATGGCAATGGGAGCACAGTAGTGACTTTCCTTACCAGAAAACAACTCTTGCTCGTAGGAACACAAACTGCATGTGATTCCACTCCATTTAGGAATGGGAAACAAACGCTAGCTCGCCTTAAAAGAAACACACTCTGCTTTTGAGAAAAAAGCACTCTTCTACTCTACAAAGTTTCCTATGAGGTCCGAACAGTGAGCTTGCTCACAAAAAAAAACTGTGCTTCCTACACACACGGCCATATCTAGTTAAAGTCTGCTTAGGAACCTGACAAGAACAGGAGATCCTCTTCAGCCCAATACACTGTACTTGCTGCGAACTGATGCCAGTGCTATTTGTCCTGTGTATGGCAATGGCAGTGCAATAGTGACTCTTCTTACCATAAAACAACTCTTGCTCCTAGTACCAGAAACTGCATGGGATTCAACTCCATTTATGACTGCAAAACAAACGCTAGCATGCCTTACAAGAAATACACTGTGCTTTAGAGAAAAGAGCACTCTTCTACTCTACTGTGTTTCCTATGGGGTCCAAACAGGGAGCTTGGAAAGAACAAAAGAACTGTGCTTCCTACAAACACGGATCATATCTAGTTCAACTCTGCTTAGGAAACTGACAAGAACAGTAGCACCTATCCAGTCCAATACACTGTACTTGCTGGGAACAGACGCGAGTGCTATTTGCACTGTGTATGGCAATGGGAGCGCAATGTGACTTTCCTTACCAGAAAAGAACTCTTGATCATAGGACCTGAAACTGCATGTGATTCAACTCCATTTAGGACTAGGAAACAAACGCTAGCTCGCCTTACAAGAAACACACTCCGCTTTTGAGAAAAGAGCACTCTTCTACTCTACTGTGTTTCCTATAGGGCCAGAACAGTGACTTGCTCAGAACATAAGAACTGTGCTTCCTACACAAACGGGCCATACCTACTTCAACTCTGCTTACGAAACTGACAAGAACAGTAGCTCCTTTTCAGTCCCATACACTGCACTTGCTGGGAACAGACGCGAGTGCTATTTGCACTGTGTATGCAATGGGAGCGCAATAGTGACTTTCCTTACCAGAAAACAACTCTTGCTCGTAGGACCAGAAACTGCATGTGATTCAACTCAATTTGGGACTTGGAAACAAATGCTAGCTCGTCTTACAAGAAACACACTCTGCTTTTGAGAAAAGAGCACTCTTCTACTCTACTGTGTTTCCTATAGGGTCCGAACAGTGAGCCTGCTCAGAAAAAAAAACTGTGCTTCCTACACACACGGGCCATATCTAGTTCAACTCTGCTTAGGAAACTGACAAGAACAGTAGATCCTCCCTCAATCCCATACACTGTACTTGCTGGGAACAGACGTGAGTGCTATTTGCACTGTGTATGGCAATGGGAGCACAATAGTGACATTCCTTACGAGAAAACAACTCTTGCTCGTAGGACCAGAAACTGCATGTGATTCATCTCCATTTAGGACTGGGAAACAAATGCTAGCTCGCCTTACATGAAACACACTCTGCTTTTGAGAAAAGAGCACTCTTCTACTCTACTGTGTTTCCTATGAGGTCCGAACAGTGAGCTTGCTCAGAACAAAAGAACTGTGCTTCCTACACACACGGGCCATATCTAGTTCAACTCTGCTTAGGAAACTGACAAGAACAGTAGCTCCTCTTCAGTCCAATACACTTTACTTGCGGGGAACAGACGCGAGTGCTATTTGCACTGTGTATGGCAATTGGAGCACAATAGTGACTCGTCTTACCAGAAAACAACTCTTGCTCGTAGGACAAAAAACTGCATGTGACTCAACTCCATTTAAGACTGGGAAACAAACGCTAGCTCGCCTTACAAGAAACACCCTCTGCTTTAGAGAAAAGAGTACTCTTCTACTCTACTGTGTTTCCAATAGGGCCAGAACAGTGAGCTTGCTCAGAACAAAAGAACTGTGCTTCCTACACACACAGGCCATATCGAGTTCAACTCTGCTTAGGAACCTGACAAGAACAGTAGCTCCTCTTCATTCCAATACACTGTACTTGCTGGGAACAGACGCATGTGCTCTTTGCACTGTGTATGGCAATGGGAGCGCAATAGTGACTTTCCTTACCAGAAAACAACTCTTGCTCGTAGGACCAGAAACTGCATGTGATTCCACTCCATTTAGGACTGGAAACAAACGCAAGCTCGCCTTACAAGAAACACACTCTGCTTTTGAGAAAAGAGCACTCTTCTACTCTACTGTGCTTCCTATGGGGTCCGAACAGTGAGCTTGCTCAGAACAAAAGAACTGTGCTTCTTACACACGACCATATCTAGTTCACTTCTGTTTAGGAACCTGACAAGAACAGTAGATCCTCTTCAGTCCAGTATACTGTACTTGCTGGGAACAGACGCCAGTGCTATTTGTCCTGTGTATGGCAATGGCAGCGCAATAGTGACTCTTCTTACCATAAAACAACTCTTGCTCATAGGACCAGAAACTGCAAGTGTTTCAACTCCATTTAGGACTGGGAAACAAAAGCTAGCTCACCTTACAAGAAACACACTCTGCTTTAGAGAAAAGAGCACTCTTCTACTCTACTGTGTTTCCTATAGGGCCAGAACAGTGAGCTTGCTCAGAACAAAAGAACTGTGCTTCCTACACACAAGGGCCATATCTAGTTCAACTCTGCTTAGGAAACTGACAAGAACAGTAGCTCCTCTTCAGTCCGATACACTGTACTTGCTGGGAACAGACGCGAGTGCTATTTGCACTGTGTATGGCAATGGGAGCGCAATAGTGACTTTCCTTACGAGAAAACAACTCTTGCTCGTAGGACCAGAAACTGCATGTGACTCAACTCCATTTAGGACTGGGAAACAAATGCTAGCTCGACGTCCAAAAAACACACTCTGCTTTTTAGAAAAGAGCACTCTTCTACTCTACTGTGTTTCCTATGTGTTCGGAAAAGTGAGCTTGCTCAGAACAAAAAAACTGTGCTTCCTACACACACGGCCATATCTAGTTCAAGTCTGCATAGGAACCTGACAAGAACAGTAGATCCTCTTCAGTCCAATACAGTGTACTTTCTGGGAACAGACGCCAATGCTACTTGTCCTGTGTATGGCAATGGCAGCGCAATAGTGACTCTTCTTACCAGAAAACAACTCTTGCTCGTGGACAGGAAATTGCATGTGATTCAACTCCATTTAGGACTGGGAAACAAACTCTAGCTCGCTTTACAAGAAACACACTCTGCTTTTGAGAAAAGAGCACTCTTCTACTCTACTGTGTTTCCTATAGGGCCAGAACAGTGAGCTTGCTCAGAAAAAAAGAACTGTGCTTCCTACACACACGGGCCTTATCTAGTTCAACTCTGCTTAGGAAACTGAGAAGAACGGTAGCTCCTCTTCAGTCCAATACACTGTACTTGCTGGGAACAGACGCGAGGGCTATTTGCACTGTGTATGGCAATGGGAGCGCAATAGTGACTTTCTTTACCAGAAAACAACTCTTGCTCGTAGGACCAGAAACTGCATGTGATTCCACTCCATTTAGGACTGGGAAAAAAATGGTAGCTCGCCTTGCAAGAAACACACTCTGCTTTAGAAAAAAAGAGCACTCTTCTACTCTACTGTGTTTCCTATGGGGTCCAAACAGTGAGCTTGTTCAGAACAAAGGAACTGTGCTTCCTACACACACGGCCATATCTAGTTCAAGTCTGCTTAGGAACCTGACAAGAACAATAGATCCTCTTCAGCCCAATATACTGTACTTGCTGCGAACAGACGCCAGTACTATTTGTCCTGTGTATGGCAATGGCAGCGCAATAGTGACTCTTTTTACCAGAAAACAACTCTTGCTCCTAGTACCAGAAACTGCATGGGATTCAACTCCATTTAGGACTGCGAAACAAATGCTAGCTCGCCTTACAAGTAACACACTCTGCTTTAGAGAAAAGAGCACTCTTCTGCTCTACTGTGTTTCCTATGGGGTCCAAACAGTGAGCTTGCAAAGAACAAAAGTACTGTGCTTCCTACAAACACGGATCATATCTAGTTCAACTCTGCTTAGGAAACTGACAAGAACAGTAGCACCTATCCAGTCCAATACACTGTACTTGCTGGGACAGACACGAGTGCTATTTGCACTGTGTATGGCAATGGGAGCGCAATGTGATTTTCCTTACCAAAAAAAAACTCTTGTTCATATACCTGAAACTGCATTTGATTCAACTCCATTTAGGACTAGGAAACAAACGCTAGCTCGCCTTACAGGAAACACACTCTGTTTTTGAGAAAAGAGCACTCTTCTACTCTACTGTGTTTCCTATAGGGCCAGAACAGTGAGCTTGCTCAGAACATAAGAACTGTGCTTCCTACACACACGGGCCATATCTAGTTCAACTCTGCTTAGGAAACTGACAAGAACAGTTGCTCCTTTTCAGTCCAATACACTGTACTTCCGGGGAACAGACGCGAGTGCTATTTGCACTGTGTATGGCAATTAGAGCACAATAGTGACTCCTCTTACCAGAAAAAAACTCTTGATCGTAGGACAAAAAACTGCATGTGACTCAACTCCATATAGGACTGGGAAACAAACGCTAGCTCGCCTTACAAGAAACACACTCTGCTTTTGAGAAAAGAGCACTCTTCTACTCTACTGTGTTTCCTATGGAGTCCGAACACTGAACTTGCTCAGAACAAAAGAACTGTGCTTCCTACACACACGGCCATATGTAGTTCAATTCTGCTTAGGAACCTGACAAGAACAGTAGATCCTCTTCAGTCCAGTACACTGTACTTGCTGGGAACAGACGCCAGTGCTTTTTGTCCTGTGTATGGCAATGGCAGCGCAAAAGTGACTCTTCTTACCATAAAACAACTCTTGATCGTAGGACTAGAAACTGCATGTGATTAAACTCCATTTAGGACTGGGAAACAAACGCTAGCTTGCCTTACAAGAAACACACTCTGCTTTAGAGAAAAGAGCACTCTTCTACTCTACTGTGTTTCCTATATGGCCAGAACAGTGAGCTTGCTCAGAACAAAAGAGCTGTGCTTCCTACACATGGGCCATAACTAGTTCCACTCTGCTTAGGAAACTGACAAGAACAGTAGCTCCTATTCAGTCCAATACACTGTACTTGCTGGGAACAGATGCGTGTGCTATTTGCACTGTGTATTGCATTTGGAGCGCAATAGTGACTCTTCTTACCAGAAAACAACTCTTGCTCGTAGGACCAAAAACTGCCTGTGACAACTCCATTTAGGACTGGGAAACAAACGCGAGCTCGCCTTACAAGAAACACACTCTGCTTTAGAGAAAAGAGCACTCTTCTACTCTACTGTGTAACCTATGGGGTCCGAACAGTGAGCTTGCTCAGAACAAAAAAACTGTGCTTCCTACACACACGGCCATATCTAGTTCAAGTCTGATTAGGACCCTGACAAGAACAGTAGATCCTCTTTCGTCCAATACACTGTACTTGCTGGGAAAAGACGCCAGTGCTATTTGTCCTGTGTATGGCAATGGCAGCGCAATAGTGACTCTTCTTACCAGAAAACAGCTCTTGCTTGTAGGACCAGAAACTGCATGTGATTCAACTCCATTTAGGACTGGGAAACAAACGCTAGCTCGCCTTACAAGAAACACACTCTGCTTTTGAGAAAAGAGCACTCTTCTACTCTACTGTGTTTCCTATGGGGTCCAAACAGTGAGCTTGCTCAGAACAAAAGAAATGTGCTTCCTACACACGCGGGACATATCTCGATCAACTCTGCTTATGAAACTGACAAGAACAGTAGCTCCTCTTCAGTCCGATACACTGTACTTGCTGGGAACAGACGCGAGTGCTATTTGCACTGTGTATGGCAATGGGAGCACAATAGTGACTTTCCTTACCAGAAAACAACTCTTGCTCGTAGGACCAGAACCTGCATGTGATTCAACTCCATATGGGACTGGGAAACAAACGCTAGCTCGCCTTACAAGAAACACAATCTGCTTTTGAGAAAAGAGCACTCTTCTACTCTACTGTGTTTCCTATAGGGCCAGAACAGTGAGCTTGCTCAGAACAAAAGTACCGTGCTTCCTACACACACGGCCATATCTAGTTCAACTCTGCTTAGGAACCTGACAAGAACAGTATATCCTCTTCAGTCCAATACACTGTACATGCTGGGAAAAGACGCGTGTGCTATTTGCCCTGTGTATGACAATGGGAGCAAAATAGTGACTCTTCTTACCAGAAAACAACTCTTGCTCGTAGGACCAGAAACTGCATGTGATACAACTCCACTTAGGACTGGGAAACAAACACTAACTCGCCGTACAAGAAACACACTCTGATTTAGAGAAAAAAGCACTCTTCTACTCTATTGTGTTTCCTAGGAGGTCCGAACAGTGAACTTGCTCAGAACAAAAGAACTGTGCTTCCTACACACACGGCCATATCTAGTTCAAGTCTGCTTAGGAACCTGACAAGTACAGTAGATCCTCTTCAGTCCAATACACTGTACTGCTGGGAACGGACAACAGTGCTATTTGTCCTGTGTATGGCAATGGCAGGGCAATAGTTACTCTTCTTCCATAAAACAACTATGGCTCGTAGGACCAGAAACTGCATGTGATTCAACTCCATTTAGGACTGGGAAACAAACGCTAGCTCGCCTTACAAGAAACACACTCTGCTTTAGAGAAAAGAGCACTCTTCTACTCTACTGTGTTTCCTATAGGGCCAGTACAGTGAGCTTGCTCAGAACAAAAGAACTGTGCTTCCTACACTCGGGCCATATCTAGTTCAACTCTGCTTAGGAAACTGACAAGAACAGTTGCTCCTCTTCAGTCCGATACACTGTACTTCCTGGGAACAGACGGGACTGCTATTTGCACTGTGTATGGCTATTGGAGCACAATAGTGACTCGTCTTACCAGAAAACAACTCTTGATCGTAGGACCAGAAACTGCATGTGATTCAACTCCATTTATGACTGGGAAACAAATGGTAGCTCGCCTTACATGAAACACACTCTGCTTTTGAGAAAAGCGCACTCTTCTACTCTACTGTGCTTCCTATGGGGTCTGAACAGTGAGCTTGCTCAGAACAAAAGAACTGTGCTTCCTACACAAACGGGCCATATCTAGTTCAACTCTCCTTAGGAAACTGACAAGAACAGTAGATCCTCTTCAGTCCAATACACTGTACTTGGGGATCAGACGCGAGTGCTATTTGCACTGTATATGGCAATTGGAGCACAATAGTGACTCGTCTTACCAGAAAACAACTCTTGCTCGTAGGACCAAAAACTCCATGTGACTCAACTCCATTTAAGACTGGGAAACAAACGCTAGCTCGACTTCCAAGAAACACACTCTGCTTTTGATAAAAGAGCACTCTTCTACTCTACTGTGTTTCCTATGTGTTCCGAAGAGTGAGCTTGCTCAGAACAAAAAAACTGTGCTTCCTACTCACACGGCCATATCTAGTTCAAGTCTGCTTAGGAACCTGACAAGAACAGTAGATCCTCTTCAGTCCAATACACTGTACTTGCTGGGAACAGACGCCAGTGCTATTTGTCCTGTGTATGGCAATGGCAGCTCAATAGTGACTCTTCTTACCAGAAAACAACTCTTGCTCGTAGGACCAGAAACTGCATGTGATTCCACTCCATTTAAAACTGGGAAACAAACTCTAGCTCGCTTTACAAGAAACACACTCTGCTTTTGAGAAAAGAACACTCTTCTACTCTACTGTGTTTCCTATAGGGCCAGAACAGTGAGCTTGCTCAGAACAAAAGAACTGTGCTTCCTACACACGGGCCATATCTAGTTCAACTCTGCTTAGGAAACTGACAAAAACAGTAGCTCCTCTTCAGTCCGATACACTGTACTTGCTGGGAACAGACGCGAGTGCTATTTGGACTGTGTATGGCAATGGGAGCACAATAGTGACTTTCCTTACCAGAAAACAAGTCTTGGTCGTAGGACAAAAAATTGCATGTGACTCAACTCCATTTAGGACTGGGAAACAAACGCTAGCTCAACTTCCAAGAAACACACTTTGCTTTTGAGAAAAGAGCACTCTTCTACTCTACTGTGTTTCCTATATGTTCCGAACAGTGAGCTTGCTCAGAAAAAAAAAAACTGTGCTTCCTACTCACACGGCCATATCTAGTTCAAGTCTGCATAGGAACCTGACAAGAACAGTAGATCCTCTTCAGTTCAATACACTGTACTTGCTGGGAACAGACGCCAGTGCTATTTGTCCTGTGTATGGCAATGGCAGCGCAATAGTGACTCTTCTTACCAGAAAACAACTCTCGCTTGTAGGACCAGAGACTGCATGTGATTCAACTCCATTTAGGACTGGGAAACAAAAGCTAGCTCACCTTGCGAGAAACACACTCTGCTTTAGAGAAAAGAGCACTCTTCTACTCTACTGTTTTTCCTATAGGGCCAGAACAGTGAGCTTGCTCAGAACAAAAGAACTGTGCTTCCTACACACACGGGCCATATCTAGTTCAACTCTCCTTAGGAAACTGACAAGAACAGTAGCTCCTCTTTCGTCCAATACACTGTACTTGCGGAAAACAGACGCGAGTGCTATTTGCACTGTGTATGGCAATTGGAGCACAATAGTGACTTGTCTTACCAGAAAACAACTCTTGCTCATAGGAAAAGAAAACTGTATGTGACTCAACTCCATTTAGGACTGGGAAACAAACGCTAGCTCGACTTCCAAAAAACACACTCTGCTTTTGAGAAAAGAGCACTCTTCTACTCTACTGTGTTTCCTATGGGGTCCAAACAGTGAGCTTGCTCAGAAAAAAAGAACTGTGCTTCCTACACGCACGGACCATATCTAGTTCAACTCTGCTTAGTAAACTGACAAGAACAGTAGCTCCTATTCAGTCCAATACACTGTACTTGCTGGGAAAAGACGCGAGTGCTATTTGCCTTGTGTAGGGCAATGGTAGCACAATAGTGACTTTCCTTACCATAAAACAACTCTTGCTCCTAGGACTAGAAACTCCATGTGATTCAACTCCATTTAGGTCTGGGAAACAAATACTAGCTCGCCTTACAAGAAACACACTCTGCTTTTGAGAAAAGAGCACTCTTCTACGCTCTTGTGTTTCCTATATTGCCAGAACAGTGAGCTTGCTAAGAACAAAAGCACTGTGCTTCCGAAACACGTGCCATACCTTGTATAACTCTGCTTAGGAAACTGACAAGAACAGTATCTTCTCTTCAGTCCAATACACTGTACTAGCTGGGAACAGACACGAGTGCTCTTTGCACTGTCTATGACGAATGGAGCACAAAAGTGACTCTTTTTACCACAAAACAACTCTTGCTCATAGGAAGAGAAACTGCATGTGATTCAAATCCTTTTCTGATTGGGAAACAAACACTAGCTCGCCTTACAAGAAACACACTCTGCTTTTCAGAAAAGAGAACTCATCTTCTCTACTGTGTTTCCTATAGGGCCAGAACAGTGAGCTTGCTCAGAACAAAAGAACTGTGCTTCCTTCACACACGGGCCATATCTAGTTCAACTCCACTTAGGAAACTGACGAGAACAGTAGCTTCTCTTCAGTCCAATACACTGTACTTGCTGAAAACAGACGCCGGTGCTCTTTGCACTGTGTATGGCAATGGGAGCACAATAGTGACTCTTCTTACCAGAAAACAACTCTTGCTCGTAGGACAAGAAACTGCATGTGATTCAACTCCATTTAGGACTGGGAAACAAACACTAGCTCGCCTTACAAGAAACACACTCTGCTTTTGAGAAAAGAGCACTCTTCTACTCTACTGTGTTTCCTATGGGGTCCGAACAGTGAGCTTGCTCAGAACAAAAGAACTGTGCTTCCTACACACAAGAGCCATATCTAGTTCAACTCTGCTTAGGAAACTGACAAGAACAGTAGCTCCTCTTCAGCCCAATACACTGTACTTGCGGGGAAGAGACGCGAGTGCTATTTGCACTGTGTATGGCAATTGGAGCACAATAGTGACTCGTCTTACCAGAAAACAAATCTTGTTCGTAGGACAAAAAACTGCATGTGACTCAACTCGATTTAGGACTGGGAAACATACGCTAGCTCGCCTTACAAGAAACACACTCTGCTTTTGAGAAAAGAGCACTCTTCTACTCTACTGTGTTTCCTATGGAGTCCGAACACTGAACTTGCTCAGAACAAAAGAACTGTGCTTCCTACACACACGGCCATATCTAGTTCAATTCTGCTTATGAACCTGACAAGAACAGTAGATCCTCTTCAGTCCAATACACTGTACTTGCTGGGAACAGACGCCAGTGCTATTTGTCCTGTGTATGGCAATGGCAGCGCAAAAGTGACTCTTCTTACCATAAAACAACTCTTGCTCGTAGGACTAGAAACTGCATGTGATTCAACTCAATTTAGGACTGGAAAACAAACACTAGCTCGCCTTACAAGAAACACACTCTGCTTTAGAGAAAAGAGCACTCGTCTACTCTAATGTGTTTCCTATAGGGCCAGAACAGTGAGCTTGCTCAGAACAAAAGAACTGTGCTTCCTACACACACGACCATATTTAGTTCAATTCTGCTTAGGAAACTGAGAAGAACAGTAGCTCCACTTCAGTCCAATACACTGTACTTGCTTGGAACAGATGGGAGGGATATTTGCACTGTGTATGGCAATGGGAGCGCAATAGTGACTTTCCTTACCAGAAAACAACTCTTTCTCGTAGGAACACAAACTGCATGTGATTCCACTCCATTTAGGAATGGGAAACAAACGCTAGCTCGCCTTAAAAGAAACACAGTCTGCTTTTGAGAAAAAAGCACTCTTCTACTCTACTGTGTTTCCTATGGGGTCCGAACAGTGAGCTTGCTCAGAACAAAAAAACTGTGCTTCCTACACACACGGCCATATCTAGTTCAAGTCTGCTTAGGAACCTGACAAGAACAATAGATCCTCTTCAGCCCAATACACTGTACTTGCTGCGAACAGACGCCAGTTTTATTTGTCCTGTGTGGCAATGGCAGTGCAATATTGACTCTTTTTACCAGAAAACAACTCTTGCTCGTAGTACCAGAAACTGCATGGGATTCAACTCCATTTAGGACTGCGAAACAAACGCTAGCTCGCCTTACAAGTAACACACTCTGCTTTAGAGAAAAGAGCACTCTTCTGCTCTACTGTGTTTCCTATGGAGTCCAAACAGTGAGCTTGCAAAGAACAAAAGAACTGTGCTTCCTACAAACACGGATCATATCTAGTTCAAATCTGCTTAGAAAACTGACAAGAACAGTAGCACCTATCCAGTCCCATACACTGTACTTGCTGGGAACAGACGTGGGTGCTATTTGCACTGTGTATGGCAATAGGAGCGCAATGTGACTTTCCTTACCAGAAAAGAACTCTTGTTCGTAAGACCTGAAACTGCATGTGATTCAACTCCAGTTAGGACTAGGAAACAAACGCTAGCTCGCCTTACATGAAACACACTCTGCTTTAGAGAAAAGAGCACTCTTCTACTCTACTGTGTTTCCTATAGGGCCAGAACAGTGAGCTTGCTCAGAACATAAGAACTGTGCTTCCTACACACGGGCCATATCTACTTCAACTCTGCTTAGGAAACTGACAAGAAAAGTAGCTCCTCTTCAGTCCGATACACTGTACTTGCTGGGAACAGACACGAGTGCTATTTGCACTGTGTATGGCAATGGGAGCGCAATAGTGACTTTCCTTACCAGAAAACAACTCTTGCTCATAGGACCAGAAACTGCATGTGACTCAACTCCATTTAGCACTGGGAAACAAACGCTAGCTCGCCTTACAAGAAACACACTCTGCTTTTAATAAAAGAGCACTCTTCTACTTTACTGTGTTTCCTATAGGGTCCGAACAGTGAGCTTGCTCAGAACAAAAGAACTGTGCTTCCTACACACACGGCCATATCTAGTTCAACTCTGCTTAGGAACCTGACAAGAACAGTAGATCCTCTTCAGTCCAATACACTGTACTTGCTGGGAACAGACGCCAGTGCTATTTGTCCTGTCTATGGCAATGGCAGCGCAATAGTGACTCTTCTTACCAGAAAACAACTCTTGCTCGTGGACCAGAAACTGCATGTGATTCAACTCCATTTAGGACTGGGAAACAAACTCTAGCTCGCTTTACAAGAAACACACTCTGCTTTTGAGAAAAGAGCACTCTTCTACTCTACTGTGTTTCCCATAGGGCCAGAACAGTGAGCTTGCTCAGAAAAAAAGAACTGTGCTTCCTACACACTCGGGCCATATCTAGTTCAACTCTGCTTAGGAATCTGAGAAGAACAGTAGCGCCTCTTCAGTCCAATACACTGTACTTGCTGGGAACAGATGGGAGGGCTATTTGCACTGTATATGGCAATGGGAGCACAATAGTGACTTTCCTTACCAGAAAACAACTCTTGCTCGTAGGAACACAAACTGCATGTGATTCCACTCCATTTAGGAATGGGAAACAAACGCTAGCTCGCCTTAAAAGAAACACACTCTGCTTTTGAGAAAAAAGCACTCTTCTACTCTACAAAGTTTCCTATGGGGTCCGAACAGTGAGCTTGCTCAGAAAAAAAAACTGTGCTTCCTACACACACGGCCATATCTAGTACAAGTCTGCATAGGAACCTGACAAGAAGAGTAGATCCTCTTCAGCCCAATACACTGTACTTGCTGCGAACAGATGCCAGTGCTATTTGTCCTGTGTATGGCAATGGCAGTGCAATAGTGACTCTTCTTACCATAAAACAACTCTTGCTCGTAGTACCAGAAACTGCATGGGATTCAACTCCATTTAGGACTGCGAAACAAATGCAAGCACGCCTTACAAGAAATACACTCTGCTTTAGAGAAAAGAGCACTCTTCTACTCTACTGTGTTTCCTATGGGGTCCAAACAGGGAGCTTGCAAAGAACAAAAGAACTGTGCTTCCTACAAACACGGATCATATCTAGTTCAACTCTGCTTAGGAAACTGACAAGAACAGTAGCACCTATCCAGTCCAATACACTGTACTTGCTGGGAACAGACGCGAGTGCTATTTGCACTGTGTATGGCAATGGGAGCACAATGTGACTTTCCTTACCAGAAAAGAACTCTTGATCATAGGACCTGAAACTGCATGTGATTCAACTCCATTTAGGACTAGGAAACAAACGCTAGCTTGCCTTACAAGAAACACACTCCGCTTTTGAGAAAAGAGCAATCTTCTAATCTACTGTGTTTCCTATAGGGCCAGAACAGTGACTTGCTCAGAACATAAGAACTGTGCTTCCTACACACACGGGCCATATCTACTTCAACTCTGCTTAGGAAACTGACAAGAACAGTAGCTCCTTTTCAGTCCCATACACTGCACTTGCTGGGAACAGACGCGAGTGCTATTTGCACTGTGTATGCAATGGGAGCGCAATAGTGACTTTCCTTACCAGAAAACAACTCTTGCTCGTAGGACCAGAAACTGCATGTGATTCAACTCAATTTAGGACTTGGAAACAAATGCTAGCTCGTCTTACAAGAAACACACTCTGCTTTTGAGAAAAGAGCACTCTTCTACTCTACTGTGTTTCCTATAGGGTCCGAACAGTGAGCTTGCTCAGAAAAAAAAACTGTGCTTCCTACACACACGGGCCATATCTAGTTCAACTCTGCTTAGGAAACTGACAAGAACAGTAGCTCCTCCCTCAATCCCATACACTGTACTTGCTGGGAACAGACGCGAGTGCTATTTGCACTGTGTATGGCAATTGGAGCACAATAGTGACTCGTCTTACCAGAAAACAACTCTTGCTCGTAGGACAAAAAACTGCATGTGACTCAACTCCATTTAAGACTGGGAAACAAACGCTAGCTCGCCTTAAAAGAAACACACTCTGCTATAGAGAAAAGAGCACTCTTCTACTCTACTGTGTTTCCTATAGGGCCAGAACAGTGAGCTTGCTCAGAACATAAGAACTGTGCTTCCTACACACACGGGCCATATCGAGTTCAACTTTGCTTAGGAACCTGACAAGAACAGTAGCTCCTCTTCATTCCAATACACTGTACTTGCTGGGAACAGACGCATGTGCTATTTGCACTGTGTATGGCAATGGGAGCACAATAGTGACTTTCCTTACCAGAAATCAACTCTTGCTCGTAGGACCAGAAACTGCATGTGATTCCACTCCATTTAGGACTGGAAACAAACGCAAGCTCGCCTTACAAGAAACACACTCTGATTTGAGAAAAGAGCACTCTTCTACTCTACTGTGCTTCCTATGGGGTCCGAACAGTGAGCTTGCTCAGAACAAAAGAACTGTGCTTCGTACACAAGACCATATCTAGTTCAATTCTACTTAGGAACCTGACAAGAACAGTAGATCCTCTTCAGTCCAATATACTGTACTTGCTGGGAACAGACGCCAGTGCTATTTGTCCTGTGTATGGCAATGGCAGCGCAATAGTGACTCTTCTTACCATAAAACAACTCTTGCTCATAGGACCAGAAACTGCAAGTGTTTCAACACCATTTAAGACTGGGAAACAAAAGCTAGCTCACCATACAAGAAACACACTCTGCTTTTGAGAAAAGAGCACTCTTCTACTCTACTGTGTTTCCTATGGTGTCCGAACAGTGAGCTTGCTCAGAACAAAAGAACTATGCTTCCTACACACGTGCCATATCTAGTTCAACTCTGCTTAGGAAACTGACAAGAACAGTAGCTCCTCTTCAGTCCAATACACTTTACTTGCGGTGAACAGACGCGAGTGCTATTTGCATTGTGTATGGCAATTGGAGCACAATAGTGACTCGTCTTACCAGAAAACAACTCTTGCTCGTAGGACCAGAAACTGCATGTGATTCCACTCCATTTAGGACTGGGAAACAAACGGTAGCTTGCCTTACAAGAAACACACTCTGCTTTAGAGAAAAGAGCACTCTTCTACTCTACTGTGTTTCCTATGGGGTCCAAACAGTGAGCTTGCTCAGAACAAAAGAACTGTGCTTCCTACACACGGGCCATATCTAGTTCAACTCTTCTTAGTAAACTGACAATAACAGTAGCTCCTATTCAGTCCAGTACACTGTACTTGCTGGGAAAAGACGCGAGTGCTATTTGCCTTGTGTAGGGCAATGGGAGCACAAAGGTGTCTTTCCTTACCATAAAACAACTCTTGCTCGTAGGACTAGAAACTCCATGTGATTCAACTCCATTTAGGTCTGGGAAACAAATGCTAGCTCGCCTTACATGAAACACACTCTGCTTTTGAGAAAAGAGCACTCTTCTACTCTACTGTGTTTCCTATGGGGTCCGAACAGTGAGCTTGCTCAGAACAAAAGAACTGTGCTTCCTACACACAAGGGCCATATCTAGTTCAACTCTGCTTAGGAAACTGACAAGAACGGTAGCTCCTCTTCAGCCCAATACACTGTACTTGCGGGGAAGAGACGCGAGTGCTATTTGCACTGTGTATGGCAATTGGAGCACAATAGTGACTCGTCTTACCAGAAAACAAATCTTGCTCGTAGGACAAAAAACTGCATGTGACTCAACTCCATTTAGGACTGGGAAACATACGCTAGCTCGCCTTACAAGAAACACACTCTGCTTTTGAGAAAAGAGCACTCTTCTACTCTACTGTGTTTCCTATGGAGTCCGAACACTGAACTTGCTCAGAACAAAAGAACTGTGCTTCCTACACACACGGCCATATCTAGTTCAATTCTGCTTATGAACCTGACAAGAACAGTAGATCCTCTTCAGTCCAATACACTGTACTTGCTGGGAACAGACGCCAGTGCTATTTGTCCTGTGTATAGCAATGGCAGCGCAATAGTGACTCTTCTTACCAGAAAACAACTCTTGCTCGTGGACCAGAAACTGCATGTGATTCAACTCCATTTGGGACTGGGAAACAAACTCTAGCTCGCTTTACAAGAAACACACTCTGCTTTTGAGAAAAGAGCACTCTTCTACTCTACTGTGTTTCCCATAGGGCCAGAACAGTGAGCTTGCTCAGAAAAAAAGAACTGTGCTTCCTATACACACGGGCCATATCTAGTTCAACTCTGCTTAGGAATCTGAGAAGAACAGTAGCGCCTCTTCAGTCCAATACACTGTACTTGCTGGGAACAGATGGGAGGGCTATTTGCACTGTATATGGCAATGGGAGCACAGTAGTGACTTTCCTCACCAGAAAACAACTCTTGCTCGTAGGAACACAAACTGCATGTGATTCCACTCCATTTAGGAATGGGAAACAAACGCTAGCTCGCCTTAAAAGAAACACACTCTGCTTTTGAGAAAAAAGCACTCTTCTACTCTACAAAGTTTCCTATGGGGTCCGAACAGTGAGCTTGCTCACAAAAAAAAACTGTGCTTCCTACACACACGGCCATATCTAGTTAAAGTCTGCTTAGGAACCTGACAAGAACAGGAGATCCTCTTCAGCCCAATACACTGTACTTGCTGCGAACTGATGCCAGTGCTATTTGTCCTGTGTATGGCAATGGCAGTGCAATAGTGACTCTTCTTACCATAAAACAACTCTTGCTCGTAGTACCAGAAACTGCATGGGATTCAACTCCATTTATGACTGCAAAACAAACGCTAGCATGCCTTACAAGAAATACACTGTGCTTTAGAGAAAAGAGCACTCTTCTACTCTACTGTGTTTCCTATGGGGTCCAAACAGGGAGCTTGGAAAGAACAAAAGAACTGTGCTTCCTACAAACACGGATCATATCTAGTTCAACTCTGCTTAGGAAACTGACAAGAACAGTAGCACCTATCCAGTCCAATACACTGTACTTGCTGGGAACAGACGCGAGTGCTATTTGCACTGTGTATGGCAATGGGAGCGCAATGTGACTTTCCTTACCAGAAAAGAACTCTTGATCATAGGACCTGAAACTGCATGTGATTCAACTCCATTTAGGACTAGGAAACAAACGCTAGCTCGCCTTACAAGAAACACACTCCGCTTTTGAGAAAAGAGCACTCTTCTACTCTACTGTGTTTCCTATAGGGCCAGAACAGTGACTTGCTCAGAACATAAGAACTGTGCTTCCTACACAAACGGGCCATACCTACTTCAACTCTGCTTACGAAACTGACAAGAACAGTAGCTCCTTTTCAGTCCCATACACTGCACTTGCTGGGAACAGACGCGAGTGCTATTTGCACTGTGTATGCAATGGGAGCGCAATAGTGACTTTCCTTACCAGAAAACAACTCTTGCTCGTAGGACCAGAAACTGCATGTGATTCAACTCAATTTGGGACTTGGAAACAAATGCTAGCTCGTCTTACAAGAAACACACTCTGCTTTTGAGAAAAGAGCACTCTTCTACTCTACTGTGTTTCCTATAGGGTCCGAACAGTGAGCCTGCTCAGAAAAAAAAACTGTGCTTCCTACACACACGGGCCATATCTAGTTCAACTCTGCTTAGGAAACTGACAAGAACAGTAGATCCTCCCTCAATCCCATACACTGTACTTGCTGGGAACAGACGTGAGTGCTATTTGCACTGTGTATGGCAATGGGAGCACAATAGTGACATTCCTTACTAGAAAACAACTCTTGCTCGTAGGACCAGAAACTGCATGTGATTCATCTCCATTTAGGACTGGGAAACAAATGCTAGCTCGCCTTACATGAAACACACTCTGTTTTTGAGAAAAGAGCACTCTTCTACTCTACTGTGTTTCCTATGAGGTCCGAACAGTGAGCTTGCTCAGAACAAAAGAACTGTGCTTCCTACACACATGGGCCATATCTAGTTCAACTCTGCTTAGGAAACTGACAAGAACAGTAGCTCCTCTTCAGTCCAATACACTTTACTTGCGGGGAACAGACGCGAGTGCTATTTGCACTGTGTATGGCAATTGGAGCACAATAGTGACTCGTCTTACCAGAAAACAACTCTTGCTCGTAGGACAAAAAACTGCATGTGACTCAACTCCATTTAAGACTGGGAAACAAACGCTAGCTCGCCTTACAAGAAACACCCTCTGCTTTAGAGAAAAGAGTACTCTTCTACTCTACTGTGTTTCCAATAGGGCCAGAACAGTGAGCTTGCTCAGAACAAAAGAACTGTGCTTCCTACACACACAGGCCATATCGAGTTCAACTCTGCTTAGGAACCTGACAAGAACAGTAGCTCCTCTTCATTCCAATACACTGTACTTGCTGGGAACAGACGCATGTGCTCTTTGCACTGTGTATGGCAATGGGAGCGCAATAGTGACTTTCCTTACCAGAAAACAACTCTTGCTCGTAGGACCAGAAACTGCATGTGATTCCACTCCATTTAGGACTGGAAACAAACGCAAGCTCGCCTTACAAGAAACACACTCTGCTTTTGAGAAAAGAGCACTCTTCTACTCTACTGTGCTTCCTATGGGGTCCGAACAGTGAGCTTGCTCAGAACAAAAGAACTGTGCTTCTTACACACGACCATATCTAGTTCACTTCTGTTTAGGAACCTGACAAGAACAGTAGATCCTCTTCAGTCCAGTATACTGTACTTGCTGGGAACAGACGCCAGTGCTATTTGTCCTGTGTATGGCAATGGCAGCGCAATAGTGACTCTTCTTACCATAAAACAACTCTTGCTCATAGGACCAGAAACTGCAAGTGTTTCAACTCCATTTAGAACTGGGAAACAAAAGCTAGCTCACCTTACACGAAACACACTCTGCTTTAGAGAAAAGAGCACTCTTCTACTCTACTGTGTTTCCTATAGGGCCAGAACAGTGAGCTTGCTCAGAACAAAAGAACTGTGCTTCCTACACACAAGGGCCATATCTAGTTCAACTCTGCTTAGGAAACTGACAAGAACAGTAGCTCCTCTTCAGTCCGATACACTGTACTTGCTGGGAACAGACGCGAGTGCTATTTGCACTGTGTATGGCAATGGGAGCGCAATAGTGACTTTCCTTACGAGAAAACAACTCTTGCTCGTAGGACCAGAAACTGCATGTGACTCAACTCCATTTAGGACTGGGAAACAAATGCTAGCTCGACGTCCAAGAAACACACTCTGCTTTTGAGAAAAGAGCACTCTTCTACTCTACTGTGTTTCCTATGTGTTCGGAAAAGTGAGCTTGCTCAGAACAAAAAAACTGTGCTTCCTACACACACGGCCATATCTAGTTCAAGTCTGCATAGGAACCTGACAAGAACAGTAGATCCTCTTCAGTCCAATACAGTGTACTTTCTGGGAACAGACGCCAATGCTACTTGTCCTGTGTATGGAAATGGCAGCGCAATAGTGACTCTTCTTACCAGAAAACAACTCTTGCTCGTGGACAGGAAATTGCATGTGATTCAACTCCATTTAGGACTGGGAAACAAACTCTAGCTCGCTTTACAAGAAACACACTCTGCTTTTGAGAAAAGAGCACTCTTCTACTCTACTGTGTTTCCTATAGGGCCAGAACAGTGAGCTTGCTCAGAAAAAAAGAACTGTGCTTCCTACACACACGGGCCTTATCTAGTTCAACTCTGCTTAGGAAACTGAGAAGAACGGTAGCTCCTCTTCAGTCCAATACACTGTACTTGCTGGGAACAGACGCGAGGGCTATTTGCACTGTGTATGGCAATGGGAGCGCAATAGTGACTTTCTTTACCAGAAAACAACTCTTGCTCGTAGGACCAGAAACTGCATGTGATTCCACTCCATTTAGGACTGGGAAAAAAACGGTAGCTCGCCTTGCAAGAAACACACTCTGCTTTAGAAAAAAAGAGCACTCTTCTACTCTACTGTGTTTCCTATGGGGTCCAAACAGTGAGCTTGTTCAGAACAAAGGAACTGTGCTTCCTACACACACGGCCATATCTAGTTCAAGTCTGCTTAGGAACCTGACAAGAACAATAGATCCTCTTCAGCCCAATATACTGTACTTGCTGCGAACAGACGCCAGTACTATTTGTCCTGTGTATGGCAATGGCAGCGCAATAGTGACTCTTTTTACCAGAAAACAACTCTTGCTCCTAGTACCAGAAACTGCATGGGATTCAACTCCATTTAGGACTGCGAAACAAATGCTAGCTCGCCTTACAAGTAACACACTCTGCTTTAGAGAAAAGAGCACTCTTCTGCTCTACTGTGTTTCCTATGGGGTCCAAACAGTGAGCTTGCAAAGAACAAAAGTACTGTGCTTCCTACAAACACGGATCATATCTAGTTCAACTCTGCTTAGGAAACTGACAAGAACAGTAGCACCTATCCAGTCCAATACACTGTACTTGCTGGGATCAGACACGAGTGCTATTTGCACTGTGTATGGCAATGGGAGCGCAATGTGATTTTCCTTACCAGAAAAGAACTCTTGTTCATATACCTGAAACTGCATGTGATTCAACTCCATTTAGGACTAGGAAACAAACGCTAGCTCGCCTTACAAGAAACACACTCCGCTTTTGAGAAAAGAGCACTCTTCTACTCTACTGTGTTTCCTATAGGGCCAGAACAGTGAGCTTGCTCAGAACATAAGAACTGTGCTTCCTACACACACGGGCCATATCTAGTTCAACTCTGCTTAGGAAACTGACAAGAACAGTTGCTCCTTTAAAGTCCAATACACTGTACTTCCGGGGAACAGACGCGAGTGCTATTTGCACTGTGTATGGCAATTAGAGCACAATAGTGACTCCTCTTACCAGAAAAAAACTCTTGATCGTAGGACAAAAAACTGCATGTGACTCAACTCCATATAGGACTGGGAAACAAACGCTAGCTCGCCTTACAAGAAACACACTCTGCTTTTGAGAAAAGAGCACTCTTCTACTCTACTGTGTTTCCTATGGAGTCCGAACACTGAACTTGCTCAGAACAAAAGAACTGTGCTTCCTACACACACGGCCATATGTAGTTCAATTCTGCTTAGGAACCTGACAAGAACAGTAGATCCTCTTCAGTCCAGTACACTGTACTTGCTGGGAACAGACGCCAGTGCTTTTTGTCCTGTGTATGGCAATGGCAGCGCAAAAGTGACTCTTCTTACCATAAAACAACTCTTGATCGTAGGACTAGAAACTGCATGTGATTAAACTCCATTTAGGACTGGGAAACAAACGCTAGCTTGCCTTACAAGAAACACACTCTGCTTTAGAGAAAAGAGCACTCTTCTACTCTACTGTGTTTCCTATATGGCCAGAACAGTGAGCTTGCTCAGAACAAAAGAGCTGTGCTTCCTACACACATGGGCCATATCTAGTTCAACTCTGCTTAGGAAACTGACAAGAACAGTAGCTCCTCTTCAGTCCAATACACTTTACTTGCGGGGAACAGACGCGAGTGCTATTTGCACTGTGTATGGCAATTGGAGCACAATAGTGACTCGTCTTACCAGAAAACAACTCTTGCTCGTAGGACAAAAAACTGCATGTGACTCAACTCCATTTAAGACTGGGAAACAAACGCTAGCTCGCCTTACAAGAAACACCCTCTGCTTTAGAGAAAAGAGTACTCTTCTACTCTACTGTGTTTCCAATAGGGCCAGAACAGTGAGCTTGCTCAGAACAAAAGAACTGTGCTTCCTACACACACAGGCCATATCGAGTTCAACTCTGCTTAGGAACCTGACAAGAACAGTAGCTCCTCTTCATTCCAATACACTGTACTTGCTGGGAACAGACGCATGTGCTCTTTGCACTGTGTATGGCAATGGGAGCGCAATAGTGACTTTCCTTACCAGAAAACAACTCTTGCTCGTAGGACCAGAAACTGCATGTGATTCCACTCCATTTAGGACTGGAAACAAACGCAAGCTCGCCTTACAAGAAACACACTCTGCTTTTGAGAAAAGAGCACTCTTCTACTCTACTGTGCTTCCTATGGGGTCCGAACAGTGAGCTTGCTCAGAACAAAAGAACTGTGCTTCTTACACACGACCATATCTAGTTCACTTCTGTTTAGGAACCTGACAAGAACAGTAGATCCTCTTCAGTCCAGTATACTGTACTTGCTGGGAACAGACGCCAGTGCTATTTGTCCTGTGTATGGCAATGGCAGCGCAATAGTGACTCTTCTTACCATAAAACAACTCTTGCTCATAGGACCAGAAACTGCAAGTGTTTCAACTCCATTTAGAACTGGGAAACAAAAGCTAGCTCACCTTACACGAAACACACTCTGCTTTAGAGAAAAGAGCACTCTTCTACTCTACTGTGTTTCCTATAGGGCCAGAACAGTGAGCTTGCTCAGAACAAAAGAACTGTGCTTCCTACACACAAGGGCCATATCTAGTTCAACTCTGCTTAGGAAACTGACAAGAACAGTAGCTCCTCTTCAGTCCGATACACTGTACTTGCTGGGAACAGACGCGAGTGCTATTTGCACTGTGTATGGCAATGGGAGCGCAATAGTGACTTTCCTTACGAGAAAACAACTCTTGCTCGTAGGACCAGAAACTGCATGTGACTCAACTCCATTTAGGACTGGGAAACAAATGCTAGCTCGACGTCCAAGAAACACACTCTGCTTTTGAGAAAAGAGCACTCTTCTACTCTACTGTGTTTCCTATGTGTTCGGAAAAGTGAGCTTGCTCAGAACAAAAAAACTGTGCTTCCTACACACACGGCCATATCTAGTTCAAGTCTGCATAGGAACCTGACAAGAACAGTAGATCCTCTTCAGTCCAATACAGTGTACTTTCTGGGAACAGACGCCAATGCTACTTGTCCTGTGTATGGAAATGGCAGCGCAATAGTGACTCTTCTTACCAGAAAACAACTCTTGCTCGTGGACAGGAAATTGCATGTGATTCAACTCCATTTAGGACTGGGAAACAAACTCTAGCTCGCTTTACAAGAAACACACTCTGCTTTTGAGAAAAGAGCACTCTTCTACTCTACTGTGTTTCCTATAGGGCCAGAACAGTGAGCTTGCTCAGAAAAAAAGAACTGTGCTTCCTACACACACGGGCCTTATCTAGTTCAACTCTGCTTAGGAAACTGAGAAGAACGGTAGCTCCTCTTCAGTCCAATACACTGTACTTGCTGGGAACAGACGCGAGGGCTATTTGCACTGTGTATGGCAATGGGAGCGCAATAGTGACTTTCTTTACCAGAAAACAACTCTTGCTCGTAGGACCAGAAACTGCATGTGATTCCACTCCATTTAGGACTGGGAAAAAAACGGTAGCTCGCCTTGCAAGAAACACACTCTGCTTTAGAAAAAAAGAGCACTCTTCTACTCTACTGTGTTTCCTATGGGGTCCAAACAGTGAGCTTGTTCAGAACAAAGGAACTGTGCTTCCTACACACACGGCCATATCTAGTTCAAGTCTGCTTAGGAACCTGACAAGAACAATAGATCCTCTTCAGCCCAATATACTGTACTTGCTGCGAACAGACGCCAGTACTATTTGTCCTGTGTATGGCAATGGCAGCGCAATAGTGACTCTTTTTACCAGAAAACAACTCTTGCTCCTAGTACCAGAAACTGCATGGGATTCAACTCCATTTAGGACTGCGAAACAAATGCTAGCTCGCCTTACAAGTAACACACTCTGCTTTAGAGAAAAGAGCACTCTTCTGCTCTACTGTGTTTCCTATGGGGTCCAAACAGTGAGCTTGCAAAGAACAAAAGTACTGTGCTTCCTACAAACACGGATCATATCTAGTTCAACTCTGCTTAGGAAACTGACAAGAACAGTAGCACCTATCCAGTCCAATACACTGTACTTGCTGGGATCAGACACGAGTGCTATTTGCACTGTGTATGGCAATGGGAGCACAATGTGATTTTCCTTACCAGAAAAGAACTCTTGTTCATATACCTGAAACTGCATGTGATTCAACTCCATTTAGGACTAGGAAACAAACGCTAGCTCGCCTTACAAGAAACACACTCCGCTTTTGAGAAAAGAGCACTCTTCTACTCTACTGTGTTTCCTATAGGGCCAGAACAGTGAGCTTGCTCAGAACATAAGAACTGTGCTTCCTACACACACGGGCCATATCTAGTTCAACTCTGCTTAGGAAACTGACAAGAACAGTTGCTCCTTTAAAGTCCAATACACTGTACTTCCGGGGAACAGACGCGAGTGCTATTTGCACTGTGTATGGCAATTAGAGCACAATAGTGACTCCTCTTACCAGAAAAAAACTCTTGATCGTAGGACAAAAAACTGCATGTGACTCAACTCCATATAGGACTGGGAAACAAACGCTAGCTCGCCTTACAAGAAACACACTCTGCTTTTGAGAAAAGAGCACTCTTCTACTCTACTGTGTTTCCTATGGAGTCCGAACACTGAACTTGCTCAGAACAAAAGAACTGTGCTTCCTACACACACGGCCATATGTAGTTCAATTCTGCTTAGGAACCTGACAAGAACAGTAGATCCTCTTCAGTCCAGTACACTGTACTTGCTGGGAACAGACGCCAGTGCTTTTTGTCCTGTGTATGGCAATGGCAGCGCAAAAGTGACTCTTCTTACCATAAAACAACTCTTGATCGTAGGACTAGAAACTGCATGTGATTAAACTCCATTTAGGACTGGGAAACAAACGCTAGCCTTGCCTTACAAGAAACACACTCTGCTTTAGAGAAAAGAGCACTCTTCTACTCTACTGTGTTTCCTATATGGCCAGAACAGTGAGCTTGCTCAGAACAAAAGAGCTGTGCTTCCTACACACATGGGCCATATC
>NW_026737525.1:0-38439 GCF_949786415.1 Peromyscus eremicus | reverse complement strand
TAAGAAGAGTCACTATTGCGCTCCCATTGCCATACACAGTGCAAATAGCACTCGCGTCTGTTCCCAGCAAGTACAGTGTATTGGACTGAAGAGAAGCTACTGTTCTGGTCAGTTTCCTAAGCAGAGTTGAACTAGATATGCCCCGTGTGTGTAGGAAGCACAGTTCTTTTGTTCTGAGCAAGCATACTGTTCTGGCCCTATAGGAAACACAGGAGAGTAGAAGAGTGCTGTTTTCTCAAAAGCAGAGTGTGTTTCTTGCAAGGCGAGCTAGCGTTTGTTTCCCAGTCCTAAACGGAGTAGAATCCCATGCAGTTTCTGGTCCTACGAGCAAGAGTTGTTTTCTGCTAAGAAGAGTCACTATTGCGCTCCCATTGCCATACACAGTGCAAATAGCACTCGCGTCTGTTCCCAGCAAGTACAGTGTATTGGACTGAAGAGAAGCTACTGTTCTGGTCAGTTTCCTAAGCAGAGTTGAACTAGATATGCCCCGTGTGTGTAGGAAGCACAGTTCTTTGGTTCTGAGCAAGCTCACTGTTCTGGCCCTATAGGAAACACAGGAGAGTAGAAGAGTGCTGTTTTCTCAAAAGCAGAGTGTGTTTCTTGCAAGGCGAGCTAGCGTTTGTTTCCCAGTCCTAAACGGAGTTGAATCCCATGCAGTTTGTGGTCCTACGAGCAAGAGTTGTTTTCTGCTAAGAAGAGTCACTATTGCGCTCCCATTGCCATACACAGTGCAAATAGCACTCGCGTCTGTTCCCAGCAAGTACAGTGTATTGGACTGAAGAGAAGCTACTGTTCTGGTCAGTTTCCTAAGCAGAGTTGAACTAGATATGCCCCGTGTGTGTAGGAAGCACAGTTCTTTTGTTCTGAGCAAGCTCACTGTTCTGGCCCTATAGGAAACACAGGAGAGTAGAAGAGTGCTGTTTTCTCAAAAGCAGAGTGTGTTTCTTGCAAGGCGAGCTAGCGTTTGTTTCCCAGTCCTAAACGGAGTTGAATCCCATGCAGTTTGTGGTCCTACGAGCAAGAGTTGTTTTCTGCTAAGAAGAGTCACTATTGCGCTCCCATTGCCATACACAGTGCAAATAGCACTCGCGTGTGTTCCCAGCAAGTACAGTGTATTGGACTGAAGAGAAGCTACTGTTCTGGTCAGTTTCCTAAGCAGAGTTGAACTAGATATGCCCCGTGTGTGTGGGAAGCACAGTTCTTTTGTTCTGAGCAAGCTCACTGTTCTGGCCCTATAGGAAACACAGGAGAGTAGAAGAGTGCTGTTTTCTCAAAAGCAGAGTGTGTTTCTTGCAAGGCGAGCTAGCGTTTGTTTCCCAGTCCTAAACGGAGTTGAATCCCATGCAGTTTCTGGTCCTACGAGCAAGAGTTGTTTTCTGCTAAGAAGAGTCACTATTGCGCTCCCATTGCCATACACAGTGCAAATAGCACTCGCGTCTGTTCCCAGCAAGTACAGTGTATTGGACTGAAGAGAAGCTACTGTTCTGGTCAGTTTCCTAAGCAGAGTTGAACTAGATATGCCCCGTGTGTGTAGGAAGCACAGTTTTTTTGTTCTGAGCAAGCTCACTGTTCTGGCCCTATAGGAAACACAGGAGAGTAGAAGAGTGCTGTTTTCTCAAAAGCAGAGTGTGTTTCTTGCAAGGCGAGCTAGCGTTTGTTTCCCAGTCCTAAACGGAGTTGAATCCCATGCAGTTTGTGGTCCTACGAGCAAGAGTTGTTTTCTGCTAAGAAGAGTCACTATTGCGCTCCCATTGCCATACACAGTGCAAATAGCACTCGCGTCTGTTCCCAGCAAGTACAGTGTATTGGACTGAAGAGAAGCTGCTGTTCTTGTCAGTTTCCTAAGCAGAGTTGAACTAGATATGCCCCGTGTGTGTAGGAAGCATAGTTCTTTTGTTCTGAGCAAGCATACTGTTCTGGCCCTATAGGAAACACAGGAGAGTAGAAGAGTGCTGTTTTCTCAAAAGCAGAGTGTGTTTCTTGCAAGGCGAGCTAGCGTTTGTTTCCCAGTCCTAAACGGAGTTGAATCCCATGCAGATTCTGGTCCTACGAGCAAGAGTTGTTTTCTGCTAAGAAGAGTCACTATTGCGCTCCCATTGCCATACACAGTGCAAATAGCACTCGCGTCTGTTCCCAGCAAGTACAGTGTATTGGACTGAAGAGAAGCTACTGTTCTGGTCAGTTTCCTAATCAGAGTTGAACTAGATATGCCCCGTGTGTGTAGGAAGCACAGTTCTTTTGTTCTGAGCAAGCATACTGTTCTGGCCCTATAGGAAACACAGGAGAGTAGAAGAGTGCTGTTTTCTCAAAAGGAGAGTGTGTTTCTTGCAAGGCGAGCTAGCGTTTGTTTCCCAGTCCTAAACGGAGTAGAATCCCATGCAGTTTCTGGTCCTAGGAGCAAGAGTTGTTTTCTGCTAAGAAGAGTCACTATTGCGCTCCCATTGCCATACACAGTGCAAATAGCACTCGCGTCTGTTCCCAGCAAGTACAGTGTATTGGACTGAAGAGAAGCTACTGTTCTGGTCAGTTTCCTAAGCAGAGTTGAACTAGATATGCCCCGTGTGTGTAGGAAGCACAGTTCTTTGGTTCTGAGCAACCTCACTGTTCTGGCCCTATAGGAAACACAGGAGAGTAGAAGAGTGCTGTTTTCTCAAAAGCAGAGTGTGTTTCTTGCAAGGCGAGCTAGCGTTTGTTTCCCAGTCCTAAACGGAGTTGAATCCCATGCAGTTTCTGGTCCTACGAGCAAGAGTTGTTTTCTGCTAAGAAGAGTCACTATTGCGCTCCCATTGCCATACACAGTGCAAATAGCACTCGTGTCTGTTCCCAGCAAGTACAGTGTATTGGACTGAAGAGAAGCTACTGTTCTGGTCAGTTTCCTAAGCAGAGTTGAACTAGATATGCCCCGTGTGTGTAGGAAGCACAGTTCTTTTGTTCTGAGCAAGCTCACTGTTCTGGCCCTATAGGAAACACAGGAGAGTAGAAGAGTGCTGTTTTCTCAAAAGCAGAGTGTGTTTCTTGCAAGGCGAGCTAGCGTTTGTTTCCCAGTCCTAAACGGAGTTGAATCCCATGCAGTTTGTGGTCCTACGAGCAAGAGTTGTTTTCTGCTAAGAAGAGTCACTATTGCGCTCCCATTGCCATACACAGTGCAAATAGCACTCGCGTCTGTTCCCAGCAAGTACAGTGTATTGGACTGAAGAGAAGCTACTGTTCTGGTCAGTTTCCTATGCAGAGTTGAACTAGATATGCCCCGTGTGTGTAGGAATCACAGTTCTTTTGTTCTGAGCAAGCTCACTGTTCTGGCCCTATAGGAAACACAGGAGAGTAGAAGAGTGCTGTTTTCTCAAAAGCAGAGTGTGTTTCTTGCAAGGCGAGCTAGCGTTTGTTTCCCAGTCCTAAACGGAGTTGAATCCCATGCAGTTTGTGGTCCTACGAGCAAGAGTTGTTTTCTGCTAAGAAGAGTCACTATTGCGCTCCCATTGCCATACACAGTGCAAATAGCACTCGCGTCTGTTCCCAGCAAGTACAGTGTATTGGACTGAAGAGAAGCTACTGTTCTTGTCAGTTTCCTAAGCAGAGTTGAACTAGATATGCCCCGTGTATGTAGGAAGCACAGTTCTTTTGTTCTGAGCAAGCTCACTGTTCTGGCCCTATAGGAAACACAGGAGAGTAGAAGAGTGCTGTTTTCTCAAAAGCAGAGTGTGTTTCTTGCAAGGTGAGCTAGCGTTTGTTTCCCAGTCCTAAACGGAGTTGAATCCCATGCAGTTTCTGGTCCTACGAGCAAGAGTTGTTTTCTGCTAAGAAGAGTCACTATTGCGCTCCCATTGCCATACACAGTGCAAATAGCACTCGCGTCTGTTCCCAGCAAGTACAGTGTATTGGACTGAAGAGAAGCTACTGTTCTTGTCAGTTTCCTAAGCAGAGTTGAACTAGATATGCCCCGTGTGTGTAGGAAGCACAGTTCTTTTGTTCTGAGCAAGCTCACTGTTCTGGCCCTATAGGAAACACAGGAGAGTAGAAGAGTGCTGTTTTCTCAAAAGCAGAGTGTGTTTCTTGCAAGGCGAGCTAGCGTTTGTTTCCCAGTCCTAAACGGAGTTGAATCCCATGCAGTTTCTGGTCCTACGAGCAAGAGTTGTTTTCTGCTAAGAAGAGTCACTATTGCGCTCCCATTGCCATACACAGTGCAAATAGCACTCGCGTCTGTTCCCAGCAAGTACAGTGTATTGGACTGAAGAGAAGCTACTGTTCTTGTCAGTTTCCTAAGCAGAGTTGATCTAGATATGCCCCGTGTGTGTAGGAAGCACAGTTCTTTTGTTCTGAGCAAGCTCACTGTTCTGGCCCTATAGGAAACACAGGAGAGTAGAAGAGTGCTGTTTTCTCAAAAGCAGAGTGTGTTTCTTGCAAGGCGAGCTAGCGTTTGTTTCCCAGTCCTAAACGGAGTTGAATCCCATGCAGTTTGTGGTCCTACGAGCAAGAGTTGTTTTCTGCTAAGAAGAGTCACTATTGCGCTCCCATTGCCATACACAGTGCAAATAGCACTCGCGTCTGTTCCCAGCAAGTACAGTGTATTGGACTGAAGAGAAGCTACTGTTCTGGTCAGTTTCCTAAGCAGAGTTGAACTAGATATGCCCCGTGTGTGTAGGAAGCACAGTTCTTTTGTTCTGAGCAAGCTCACTGTTCTGGCCCTATAGGAAACACAGGAGAGTAGAAGAGTGCTGTTTTCTCAAAAGCAGAGTGTGTTTCTTGCAAGGCGAGCTAGCGTTTGTTTCCCAGTCCTAAACGGAGTTGAATCCCATGCAGTTTCTGGTCCTACGAGCAAGAGTTGTTTTCTGCTAAGAAGAGTCACTATTGCGCTCCCATTGCCATACACAGTGCAAATAGCACTCGCGTCTGTTCCCAGCAAGTACAGTGTATTGCACTGAAGAGAAGCTACTGTTCTGGTCAGTTTCCTAAGCAGAGTTGAACTAGATATGCCCCGTGTGTGTAGGAAGCACAGTTTTTTTGTTCTGAGCAAGCTCACTGTTCTGGCCCTATAGGAAACACAGGAGAGTAGAAGAGTGCTGTTTTCTCAAAAGCAGAGTGTGTTTCTTGCAAGGCGAGCTAGCGTTTGTTTCCCAGTCCTAAACGGAGTTGAATCCCATGCAGTTTCTGGTCCTACGAGCAAGAGTTGTTTTCTGCTAAGAAGAGTCACTATTGCGCTCCCATTGCCATACACAGTGCAAATAGCACTCGCGTCTGTTCCCAGCAAGTACAGTGTATTGGACTGAAGAGAAGCTGCTGTTCTTGTCAGTTTCCTAAGCAGAGTTGAACTAGATATGCCCCGTGTGTGTAGGAAGCACAGTTCTTTTGTTCTGAGCAAGCATACTGTTCTGGCCCTATAGGAAACACAGGAGAGTAGAAGAGTGCTGTTTTCTCAAAAGCAGAGTGTGTTTCTTGCAAGGCGAGCTAGCGTTTGTTTCCCAGTCCTAAACGGAGTTGAATCCCATGCAGATTCTGGTCCTACGAGCAAGAGTTGTTTTCTGCTAAGAAGAGTCACTATTGCGCTCCCATTGCCATACACAGTGCAAATAGCACTCGCGTCTGTTCCCAGCAAGTACAGTGTATTGGACTGAAGAGAAGCTACTGTTCTGGTCAGTTTCCTAAGCAGAGTTGAACTAGATATGCCCCGTGTGTGTAGGAAGCACAGTTCTTTTGTTCTGAGCAAGCATACTGTTCTGGCCCTATAGGAAACACAGGAGAGTAGAAGAGTGCTGTTTTCTCAAAAGCAGAGTGTGTTTCTTGCAAGGCGAGCTAGCGTTTGTTTCCCAGTCCTAAACGGAGTAGAATCCCATGCAGTTTCTGGTCCTACGAGCAAGAGTTGTTTTCTGCTAAGAAGAGTCACTATTGCGCTCCCATTGCCATACACAGTGCAAATAGCACTCGCGTCTGTTCCCAGCAAGTACAGTGTATTGGACTGAAGAGAAGCTACTGTTCTGGTCAGTTTCCTAAGCAGAGTTGAACTAGATATGCCCCGTGTGTGTAGGAAGCACAGTTCTTTGGTTCTGAGCAACCTCACTGTTCTGGCCCTATAGGAAACACAGGAGAGTAGAAGAGTGCTGTTTTCTCAAAAGCAGAGTGTGTTTCTTGCAAGGCGAGCTAGCGTTTGTTTCCCAGTCCTAAACGGAGTTGAATCCCATGCAGTTTCTGGTCCTACGAGCAAGAGTTGTTTTCTGCTAAGAAGAGTCACTATTGCGCTCCCATTGCCATACACAGTGCAAATAGCACTCGCGTCTGTTCCCAGCAAGTACAGTGTATTGGACTGAAGAGAAGCTACTGTTCTTGTCAGTTTCCTAAGCAGAGTTGAACTAGATATGCCCCGTGTGTGTAGGAAGCACAGTTCTTTTGTTCTGAGCAAGCTCACTGTTCTGGCCCTATAGGAAACACAGGAGAGTAGAAGAGTGCTGTTTTCTCAAAAGCAGAGTGTGTTTCTTGCAAGGCGAGCTAGCGTTTGTTTCCCAGTCCTAAACGGAGTTGAATCCCATGCAGTTTGTGGTCCTACGAGCAAGAGTTGTTTTCTGCTAAGAAGAGTCACTATTGCGCTCCCATTGCCATACACAGTGCAAATAGCACTCGCGTCTGTTCCCAGCAAGTACAGTGTATTGGACTGAAGAGAAGCTACTGTTCTGGTCAGTTTCCTAAGCAGAGTTGAACTAGATATGCCCCGTGTGTGTAGGAAGCACAGTTCTTTTGTTCTGAGCAAGCTCACTGTTCTGGCCCTATAGGAAACACAGGAGAGTAGAAGAGTGCTGTTTTCTCAAAAGCAGAGTGTGTTTCTTGCAAGGCGAGCTAGCGTTTGTTTCCCAGTCCTAAACGGAGTTGAATCCCATGCAGATTCTGGTCCTACGAGCAAGAGTTGTTTTCTGCTAAGAAGAGTCACTATTGCGCTCCCATTGCCATACACAGTGCAAATAGCACTCGCGTCTGTTCCCAGCAAGTACAGTGTATTGGACTGAAGAGAAGCTACTGTTCTGGTCAGTTTCCTAAGCAGAGTTGAACTAGATATGCCCCGTGTGTGTAGGAAGCACAGTTCTTTGGTTCTGAGCAAGCTCACTGTTCTGGCCCTATAGGAAACACAGGAGAGTAGAAGAGTGCTGTTTTCTCAAAAGCAGAGTGTGTTTCTTGCAAGGCGAGCTAGCGTTTGTTTCCCAGTCCTAAACGGAGTTGAATCCCATGCAGTTTGTGGTCCTACGAGCAAGAGTTGTTTTCTGCTAAGAAGAGTCACTATTGCGCTCCCATTGCCATACACAGTGCAAATAGCACTCGCGTCTGTTCCCAGCAAGTACAGTGTATTGGACTGAAGAGAAGCTACTGTTCTTGTCAGTTTCCTAAGCAGAGTTGATCTAGATATGCCCCGTGTGTGTAGGAAGCACAGTTCTTTTGTTCTGAGCAAGCTCACTGTTCTGGCCCTATAGGAAACACAGGAGAGTAGAAGAGTGCTGTTTTCTCAAAAGCAGAGTGTGTTTCTTGCAAGGCGAGCTAGCGTTTGTTTCCCAGTCCTAAACGGAGTTGAATCCCATGCAGTTTCTGGTCCTACGAGCAAGAGTTGTTTTCTGCTAAGAAGAGTCACTATTGCGCTCCCATTGCCATACACAGTGCAAATAGCACTCGCGTCTGTTCCCAGCAAGTACAGTGTATTGCACTGAAGAGAAGCTACTGTTCTGGTCAGTTTCCTAAGCAGAGTTGAACTAGATATGCCCCGTGTGTGTAGGAAGCACAGTTTTTTTGTTCTGAGCAAGCTCACTGTTCTGGCCCTATAGGAAACACAGGAGAGTAGAAGAGTGCTGTTTTCTCAAAAGCAGAGTGTGTTTCTTGCAAGGCGAGCTAGCGTTTGTTTCCCAGTCCTAAACGGAGTTGAATCCCATGCAGTTTCTGGTCCTACGAGCAAGAGTTGTTTTCTGCTAAGAAGAGTCACTATTGCGCTCCCATTGCCATACACAGTGCAAATAGCACTCGCGTCTGTTCCCAGCAAGTACAGTGTATTGGACTGAAGAGAAGCTGCTGTTCTTGTCAGTTTCCTAAGCAGAGTTGAACTAGATATGCCCCGTGTGTGTAGGAAGCACAGTTCTTTTGTTCTGAGCAAGCATACTGTTCTGGCCCTATAGGAAACACAGGAGAGTAGAAGAGTGCTGTTTTCTCAAAAGCAGAGTGTGTTTCTTGCAAGGCGAGCTAGCGTTTGTTTCCCAGTCCTAAACGGAGTTGAATCCCATGCAGATTCTGGTCCTACGAGCAAGAGTTGTTTTCTGCTAAGAAGAGTCACTATTGCGCTCCCATTGCCATACACAGTGCAAATAGCACTCGCGTCTGTTCCCAGCAAGTACAGTGTATTGGACTGAAGAGAAGCTACTGTTCTGGTCAGTTTCCTAAGCAGAGTTGAACTAGATATGCCCCGTGTGTGTAGGAAGCACAGTTCTTTTGTTCTGAGCAAGCATACTGTTCTGGCCCTATAGGAAACACAGGAGAGTAGAAGAGTGCTGTTTTCTCAAAAGCAGAGTGTGTTTCTTGCAAGGCGAGCTAGCGTTTGTTTCCCAGTCC
Organism: Peromyscus eremicus; assembly: GCF_949786415.1. Taxonomy (NCBI): domain Eukaryota; kingdom Metazoa; phylum Chordata; class Mammalia; order Rodentia; family Cricetidae; genus Peromyscus; species Peromyscus eremicus. The sequence goes on along the minus strand of NW_026737525.1, from coordinate 29,871 downwards.
TAAACGGAGTAGAATCCCATGCAGTTTCTGGTCCTACGAGCAAGAGTTGTTTTCTGCTAAGAAGAGTCACTATTGCGCTCCCATTGCCATACACAGTGCAAATAGCACTCGCGTCTGTTCCCAGCAAGTACAGTGTATTGGACTGAAGAGAAGCTACTGTTCTGGTCAGTTTCCTAAGCAGAGTTGAACTAGATATGCCCCGTGTGTGTAGGAAGCACAGTTCTTTGGTTCTGAGCAACCTCACTGTTCTGGCCCTATAGGAAACACAGGAGAGTAGAAGAGTGCTGTTTTCTCAAAAGCAGAGTGTGTTTCTTGCAAGGCGAGCTAGCGTTTGTTTCCCAGTCCTAAACGGAGTTGAATCCCATGCAGTTTCTGGTCCTACGAGCAAGAGTTGTTTTCTGCTAAGAAGAGTCACTATTGCGCTCCCATTGCCATACACAGTGCAAATAGCACTCGCGTCTGTTCCCAGCAAGTACAGTGTATTGGACTGAAGAGAAGCTACTGTTCTTGTCAGTTTCCTAAGCAGAGTTGAACTAGATATGCCCCGTGTGTGTAGGAAGCACAGTTCTTTTGTTCTGAGCAAGCTCACTGTTCTGGCCCTATAGGAAACACAGGAGAGTAGAAGAGTGCTGTTTTCTCAAAAGCAGAGTGTGTTTCTTGCAAGGCGAGCTAGCGTTTGTTTCCCAGTCCTAAACGGAGTTGAATCCCATGCAGTTTGTGGTCCTACGAGCAAGAGTTGTTTTCTGCTAAGAAGAGTCACTATTGCGCTCCCATTGCCATACACAGTGCAAATAGCACTCGCGTCTGTTCCCAGCAAGTACAGTGTATTGGACTGAAGAGAAGCTACTGTTCTGGTCAGTTTCCTAAGCAGAGTTGAACTAGATATGCCCCGTGTGTGTAGGAAGCACAGTTCTTTTGTTCTGAGCAAGCTCACTGTTCTGGCCCTATAGGAAACACAGGAGAGTAGAAGAGTGCTGTTTTCTCAAAAGCAGAGTGTGTTTCTTGCAAGGCGAGCTAGCGTTTGTTTCCCAGTCCTAAACGGAGTTGAATCCCATGCAGATTCTGGTCCTACGAGCAAGAGTTGTTTTCTGCTAAGAAGAGTCACTATTGCGCTCCCATTGCCATACACAGTGCAAATAGCACTCGCGTCTGTTCCCAGCAAGTACAGTGTATTGGACTGAAGAGAAGCTACTGTTCTGGTCAGTTTCCTAAGCAGAGTTGAACTAGATATGCCCCGTGTGTGTAGGAAGCACAGTTCTTTGGTTCTGAGCAAGCTCACTGTTCTGGCCCTATAGGAAACACAGGAGAGTAGAAGAGTGCTGTTTTCTCAAAAGCAGAGTGTGTTTCTTGCAAGGCGAGCTAGCGTTTGTTTCCCAGTCCTAAACGGAGTTGAATCCCATGCAGTTTGTGGTCCTACGAGCAAGAGTTGTTTTCTGCTAAGAAGAGTCACTATTGCGCTCCCATTGCCATACACAGTGCAAATAGCACTCGCGTCTGTTCCCAGCAAGTACAGTGTATTGGACTGAAGAGAAGCTACTGTTCTGGTCAGTTTCCTAAGCAGAGTTGAACTAGATATGCCCCGTGTGTGTAGGAAGCACAGTTCTTTTGTTCTGAGCAAGCTCACTGTTCTGGCCCTATAGGAAACACAGGAGAGTAGAAGAGTGCTGTTTTCTCAAAAGCAGAGTGTGTTTCTTGCAAGGCGAGCTAGCGTTTGTTTCCCAGTCCTAAACGGAGTTGAATCCCATGCAGTTTGTGGTCCTACGAGCAAGAGTTGTTTTCTGCTAAGAAGAGTCACTATTGCGCTCCCATTGCCATACACAGTGCAAATAGCACTCGCGTCTGTTCCCAGCAAGTACAGTGTATTGGACTGAAGAGAAGCTACTGTTCTGGTCAGTTTCCTAAGCAGAGTTGAACTAGATATGCCCCGTGTGTGTAGGAAGCACAGTTTTTTTGTTCTGAGCAAGCTCACTGTTCTGGCCCTATAGGAAACACAGGAGAGTAGAAGAGTGCTGTTTACTCAAAAGCAGAGTGTGTTTCTTGCAAGGCGAGCTAGCGTTTGTTTCCCAGTCCTAAACGGAGTTGAATCCCATGCAGTTTCTGGTCCTACGAGCAAGAGTTGTTTTCTGCTAAGAAGAGTCACTATTGCGCTCCCATTGCCATACACAGTGCAAATAGCACTTGCGTCTGTTCCCAGCAAGTACAGTGTATTGGACTGAAGAGAAGCTGCTGTTCTTGTCAGTTTCCTAAGCAGAGTTGAACTAGATATGCCCCGTGTGTGTAGGAATCACAGTTCTTTTGTTCTGAGCAAGCTCACTGTTCTGGCCCTATAGGAAACACAGGAGAGTAGAAGAGTGCTGTTTTCTCAAAAGCAGAGTGTGTTTCTTGCAAGGCGAGCTAGCGTTTGTTTCCCAGTCCTAAACGGAGTTGAATCCCATGCAGTTTCTGGTCCTACGAGCAAGAGTTGTTTTCTGCTTAGAAGAGTCACTATTGCGCTCCCATTGCCATACACAGTGCAAATAGCACTCGCGTCTGTTCCCAGCAAGTACAGTGTATTGGACTGAAGAGAAGCTACTGTTCTGGTCAGTTTCCTAAGCAGAGTTGAACTAGATATGCCCCGTGTGTGTAGGAAGCACAGTTCTTTTGTTCTGAGCAAGCTCACTGTTCTGGCCCTATAGGAAACACAGGAGAGTAGAAGAGTGCTGTTTTCTCAAAAGCAGAGTGTGTTTCTTGCAAGGCGAGCTAGCGTTTGTTTCCCAGTCCTAAACGGAGTTGAATCCCATGCAGTTTCTGGTCCTACGAGCAAGAGTTGTTTTCTGCTAAGAAGAGTCACTATTGCGCTCCCATTGCCATACACAGTGCAAATAGCACTCGCGTCTGTTCCCAGCAAGTACAGTGTATTGGACTGAAGAGAAGCTACTGTTCTTGTCAGTTTCCTAAGCAGAGTTGAACTAGATATGCCCCGTGTGTGTAGGAAGCACAGTTCTTTTGTTCTGAGCAAGCATACTGTTCTGGCCCTATAGGAAACACAGGAGAGTAGAAGAGTGCTGTTTTCTCAAAAGCAGAGTGTGTTTCTTGCAAGGCGAGCTAGCGTTTGTTTCCCAGTCCTAAACGGAGTTGAATCCCATGCAGTTTGTGGTCCTACGAGCAAGAGTTGTTTTCTGCTAAGAAGAGTCACTATTGCGCTCCCATTGCCATACACAGTGCAAATAGCACTCGCGTCTGTTCCCAGCAAGTACAGTGTATTGGACTGAAGAGAAGCTACTGTTCTGGTCAGTTTCCTAAGCAGAGTTGAACTAGATATGCCCTGTGTGTGTAGGAAGCACAGTTCTTTTGTTCTGAGCAAGCATACTGTTCTGGCCCTATAGGAAACACAGGAGAGTAGAAGAGTGCTGTTTTCTCAAAAGCAGAGTGTGTTTCTTGCAAGGCGAGCTAGCGTTTGTTTCCCAGTCCTAAACGGAGTAGAATCCCATGCAGTTTCTGGTCCTACGAGCAAGAGTTGTTTTCTGCTAAGAAGAGTCACTATTGCGCTCCCATTGCCATACACAGTGCAAATAGCACTCGCGTCTGTTCCCAGCAAGTACAGTGTATTGGACTGAAGAGAAGCTACTGTTCTTGTCAGTTTCCTAAGCAGAGTTGAACTAGATATGCCCCGTGTGTGTAGGAAGCACAGTTCTTTTGTTCTGAGCAAGCTCACTGTTCTGGCCCTATAGGAAACACAGGAGAGTAGAAGAGTGCTGTTTTCTCAAAAGCAGAGTGTGTTTCTTGCAAGGCGAGCTAGCGTTTGTTTCCCAGTCCTAAACGGAGTTGAATCCCATGCAGTTTGTGGTCCTAAGAGCAAGAGTTGTTTTCTGCTAAGAAGAGTCACTATTGCGCTCCCATTGCCATACACAGTGCAAATAGCACTCGCGTCTGTTCCCAGCAAGTACAGTGTATTGGACTGAAGAGAAGCTACTGTTCTGGTCAGTTTCCTAAGCAGAGTTGAACTAGATATGCCCCGTGTGTGTAGGAAGCACAGTTCTTTGGTTCTGAGCAAGCTCACTGTTCTGGCCCTATAGGAAACACAGGAGAGTAGAAGAGTGCTGTTTTCTCAAAAGCAGAGTGTGTTTCTTGCAAGGCGAGCTAGCGTTTGTTTCCCAGTCCTAAACGGAGTTGAATCCCATGCAGTTTGTGGTCCTACGAGCAAGAGTTGTTTTCTGCTAAGAAGAGTCACTATTGCGCTCCCATTGCCATACACAGTGCAAATAGCACTCGCGTCTGTTCCCAGCAAGTACAGTGTATTGGACTGAAGAGAAGCTACTGTTCTGGTCAGTTTCCTAAGCAGAGTTGAACTAGATATGCCCCGTGTGTGTAGGAAGCACAGTTCTTTTGTTCTGAGCAAGCTCACTGTTCTGGCCCTATAGGAAACACAGGAGAGTAGAAGAGTGCTGTTTTCTCAAAAGCAGAGTGTGTTTCTTGCAAGGCGAGCTAGCGTTTGTTTCCCAGTCCTAAACGGAGTTGAATCCCATGCAGTTTGTGGTCCTACGAGCAAGAGTTGTTTTCTGCTAAGAAGAGTCACTATTGCGCTCCCATTGCCATACACAGTGCAAATAGCACTCGCGTGTGTTCCCAGCAAGTACAGTGTATTGGACTGAAGAGAAGCTACTGTTCTGGTCAGTTTCCTAAGCAGAGTTGAACTAGATATGCCCCGTGTGTGTGGGAAGCACAGTTCTTTTGTTCTGAGCAAGCTCACTGTTCTGGCCCTATAGGAAACACAGGAGAGTAGAAGAGTGCTGTTTTCTCAAAAGCAGAGTGTGTTTCTTGCAAGGCGAGCTAGCGTTTGTTTCCCAGTCCTAAACGGAGTTGAATCCCATGCAGTTTCTGGTCCTACGAGCAAGAGTTGTTTTCTGCTAAGAAGAGTCACTATTGCGCTCCCATTGCCATACACAGTGCAAATAGCACTCGCGTCTGTTCCCAGCAAGTACAGTGTATTGGACTGAAGAGAAGCTACTGTTCTGGTCAGTTTCCTAAGCAGAGTTGAACTAGATATGCCCCGTGTGTGTAGGAAGCACAGTTTTTTTGTTCTGAGCAAGCTCACTGTTCTGGCCCTATAGGAAACACAGGAGAGTAGAAGAGTGCTGTTTTCTCAAAAGCAGAGTGTGTTTCTTGCAAGGCGAGCTAGCGTTTGTTTCCCAGTCCTAAACGGAGTTGAATCCCATGCAGTTTGTGGTCCTACGAGCAAGAGTTGTTTTCTGCTAAGAAGAGTCACTATTGCGCTCCCATTGCCATACACAGTGCAAATAGCACTCGCGTCTGTTCCCAGCAAGTACAGTGTATTGGACTGAAGAGAAGCTGCTGTTCTTGTCAGTTTCCTAAGCAGAGTTGAACTAGATATGCCCCGTGTGTGTAGGAAGCATAGTTCTTTTGTTCTGAGCAAGCATACTGTTCTGGCCCTATAGGAAACACAGGAGAGTAGAAGAGTGCTGTTTTCTCAAAAGCAGAGTGTGTTTCTTGCAAGGCGAGCTAGCGTTTGTTTCCCAGTCCTAAACGGAGTTGAATCCCATGCAGATTCTGGTCCTACGAGCAAGAGTTGTTTTCTGCTAAGAAGAGTCACTATTGCGCTCCCATTGCCATACACAGTGCAAATAGCACTCGCGTCTGTTCCCAGCAAGTACAGTGTATTGGACTGAAGAGAAGCTACTGTTCTGGTCAGTTTCCTAATCAGAGTTGAACTAGATATGCCCCGTGTGTGTAGGAAGCACAGTTCTTTTGTTCTGAGCAAGCATACTGTTCTGGCCCTATAGGAAACACAGGAGAGTAGAAGAGTGCTGTTTTCTCAAAAGGAGAGTGTGTTTCTTGCAAGGCGAGCTAGCGTTTGTTTCCCAGTCCTAAACGGAGTAGAATCCCATGCAGTTTCTGGTCCTAGGAGCAAGAGTTGTTTTCTGCTAAGAAGAGTCACTATTGCGCTCCCATTGCCATACACAGTGCAAATAGCACTCGCGTCTGTTCCCAGCAAGTACAGTGTATTGGACTGAAGAGAAGCTACTGTTCTGGTCAGTTTCCTAAGCAGAGTTGAACTAGATATGCCCCGTGTGTGTAGGAAGCACAGTTCTTTGGTTCTGAGCAACCTCACTGTTCTGGCCCTATAGGAAACACAGGAGAGTAGAAGAGTGCTGTTTTCTCAAAAGCAGAGTGTGTTTCTTGCAAGGCGAGCTAGCGTTTGTTTCCCAGTCCTAAACGGAGTTGAATCCCATGCAGTTTCTGGTCCTACGAGCAAGAGTTGTTTTCTGCTAAGAAGAGTCACTATTGCGCTCCCATTGCCATACACAGTGCAAATAGCACTCGTGTCTGTTCCCAGCAAGTACAGTGTATTGGACTGAAGAGAAGCTACTGTTCTGGTCAGTTTCCTAAGCAGAGTTGAACTAGATATGCCCCGTGTGTGTAGGAAGCACAGTTCTTTTGTTCTGAGCAAGCTCACTGTTCTGGCCCTATAGGAAACACAGGAGAGTAGAAGAGTGCTGTTTTCTCAAAAGCAGAGTGTGTTTCTTGCAAGGCGAGCTAGCGTTTGTTTCCCAGTCCTAAACGGAGTTGAATCCCATGCAGTTTGTGGTCCTACGAGCAAGAGTTGTTTTCTGCTAAGAAGAGTCACTATTGCGCTCCCATTGCCATACACAGTGCAAATAGCACTCGCGTCTGTTCCCAGCAAGTACAGTGTATTGGACTGAAGAGAAGCTACTGTTCTGGTCAGTTTCCTAAGCAGAGTTGAACTAGATATGCCCCGTGTGTGTAGGAATCACAGTTCATTTGTTCTGAGCAAGCTCACTGTTCTGGCCCTATAGGAAACACAGGAGAGTAGAAGAGTGCTGTTTTCTCAAAAGCAGAGTGTGTTTCTTGCAAGGCGAGCTAGCGTTTGTTTCCCAGTCCTAAACGGAGTTGAATCCCATGCAGTTTGTGGTCCTACGAGCAAGAGTTGTTTTCTGCTAAGAAGAGTCACTATTGCGCTCCCATTGCCATACACAGTGCAAATAGCACTCGCGTCTGTTCCCAGCAAGTACAGTGTATTGGACTGAAGAGAAGCTACTGTTCTGGTCAGTTTCCTAAGCAGAGTTGAACTAGATATGCCCCGTGTGTGTAGGAAGCACAGTTCTTTTGTTCTGAGCAAGCTCACTGTTCTGGCCCTATAGGAAACACAGGAGAGTAGAAGAGTGCTGTTTTCTCAAAAGCAGAGTGTGTTTCTTGCAAGGCGAGCTAGCGTTTGTTTCCCAGTCCTAAACGGAGTTGAATCCCATGCAGATTCTGGTCCTACGAGCAAGAGTTGTTTTCTGCTAAGAAGAGTCACTATTGCGCTCCCATTGCCATACACAGTGCAAATAGCACTCGCGTCTGTTCCCAGCAAGTACAGTGTATTGGACTGAAGAGAAGCTACTGTTCTGGTCAGTTTCCTAAGCAGAGTTGAACTAGATATGCCCCGTGTGTGTAGGAAGCACAGTTCTTTGGTTCTGAGCAAGCTCACTGTTCTGGCCCTATAGGAAACACAGGAGAGTAGAAGAGTGCTGTTTTCTCAAAAGCAGAGTGTGTTTCTTGCAAGGCGAGCTAGCGTTTGTTTCCCAGTCCTAAACGGAGTTGAATCCCATGCAGTTTGTGGTCCTACGAGCAAGAGTTGTTTTCTGCTAAGAAGAGTCACTATTGCGCTCCCATTGCCATACACAGTGCAAATAGCACTCGCGTCTGTTCCCAGCAAGTACAGTGTATTGGACTGAAGAGAAGCTACTGTTCTGGTCAGTTTCCTAAGCAGAGTTGAACTAGATATGCCCCGTGTGTGTAGGAAGCACAGTTCTTTTGTTCTGAGCAAGCTCACTGTTCTGGCCCTATAGGAAACACAGGAGAGTAGAAGAGTGCTGTTTTCTCAAAATCAGAGTGTGTTTCTTGCAAGGCGAGCTAGCGTTTGTTTCCCAGTCCTAAACGGAGTTGAATCCCATGCAGTTTCTGGTCCTACGAGCAAGAGTTGTTTTCTGCTAAGAAGAGTCACTATTGCACTCCCATTGCCATACACAGTGCAAATAGCACTCGCGTCTGTTCCCAGCAAGTACAGTGTATTGGACTGAAGAGAAGCTACTGTTCTGGTCAGTTTCCTAAGCAGAGTTGAACTAGATATGCCCCGTGTGTGTAGGAAGCACAGTTTTTTTGTTCTGAGCAAGCTCACTGTTCTGGCCCTATAGGAAACACAGGAGAGTAGAAGAGTGCTGTTTTCTCAAAAGCAGAGTGTGTTTCTTGCAAGGCGAGCTAGCGTTTGTTTCCCAGTCCTAAACGGAGTTGAATCCCATGCAGATTCTGGTCCTACGAGCAAGAGTTGTTTTCTGCTAAGAAGAGTCACTATTGCGCTCCCATTGCCATACACAGTGCAAATAGCACTCGCGTCTGTTCCCAGCAAGTACAGTGTATTGGACTGAAGAGAAGCTACTGTTCTGGTCAGTTTCCTAAGCAGAGTTGAACTAGATATGCCCCGTGTGTGTAGGAAGCACAGTTCTTTTGTTCTGAGCAAGCATACTGTTCTGGCCCTATAGGAAACACAGGAGAGTAGAAGAGTGCTGTTTTCTCAAAAGCAGAGTGTGTTTCTTGCAAGGCGAGCTAGCGTTTGTTTCCCAGTCCTAAACGGAGTAGAATCCCATGCAGTTTCTGGTCCTACGAGCAAGAGTTGTTTTCTGCTAAGAAGAGTCACTATTGCGCTCCCATTGCCATACACAGTGCAAATAGCACTCGCGTCTGTTCCCAGCAAGTACAGTGTATTGGACTGAAGAGAAGCTACTGTTCTTGTCAGTTTCCTAAGCAGAGTTGAACTAGATATGCCCCGTGTGTGTAGGAAGCACAGTTCTTTTGTTCTGAGCAAGCTCACTGTTCTGGCCCTATAGGAAACACAGGAGAGTAGAAGAGTGCTGTTTTCTCAAAAGCAGAGTGTGTTTCTTGCAAGGCGAGCTAGCGTTTGTTTCCCAGTCCTAAACGGAGTTGAATCCCATGCAGTTTGTGGTCCTACGAGCAAGAGTTGTTTTCTGCTAAGAAGAGTCACTATTGCGCTCCCATTGCCATACACAGTGCAAATAGCACTCGCGTCTGTTCCCAGCAAGTACAGTGTATTGGACTGAAGAGAAGCTACTGTTCTGGTCAGTTTCCTAAGCAGAGTTGAACTAGATATGCCCCGTGTGTGTAGGAAGCACAGTTCTTTTGTTCTGAGCAAGCTCACTGTTCTGGCCCTATAGGAAACACAGGAGAGTAGAAGAGTGCTGTTTTCTCAAAAGCAGAGTGTGTTTCTTGCAAGGCGAGCTAGCGTTTGTTTCCCAGTCCTAAACGGAGTTGAATCCCATGCAGTTTGTGGTCCTACGAGCAAGAGTTGTTTTCTGCTAAGAAGAGTCACTATTGCGCTCCCATTGCCATACACAGTGCAAATAGCACTCGCGTCTGTTCCCAGCAAGTACAGTGTATTGGACTGAAGAGAAGCTACTGTTCTGGTCAGTTTCCTAAGCAGAGTTGAACTAGATATGCCCCGTGTGTGTAGGAAGCACAGTTTTTTTGTTCTGAGCAAGCTCACTGTTCTGGCCCTATAGGAAACAGAGGAGAGTAGAAGAGTGCTGTTTACTCAAAAGCAGAGTGTGTTTCTTGCAAGGCGAGCTAGCGTTTGTTTCCCAGTCCTAAACGGAGTTGAATCCCATGCAGTTTCTGGTCCTACGAGCAAGAGTTGTTTTCTGCTAAGAAGAGTCACTATTGCGCTCCCCATTGCCATACACAGTGCAAATAGCACTCGCGTCTGTTCCCAGCAAGTACAGTGTATTGGACTGAAGAGAAGCTGCTGTTCTTGTCAGTTTCCTAAGCAGAGTTGAACTAGATATGCCCCGTGTGTGTAGGAATCACAGTTCTTTTGTTCTGAGCAAGCTCACTGTTCTGGCCCTATAGGAAACACAGGAGAGTAGAAGAGTGCTGTTTTCTCAAAAGCAGAGTGTGTTTCTTGCAAGGCGAGCTAGCGTTTGTTTCCCAGTCCTAAACGGAGTTGAATCCCATGCAGTTTGTGGTCCTACGAGCAAGAGTTGTTTTCTGCTAAGAAGAGTCACTATTGCGCTCCCATTGCCATACACAGTGCAAATAGCACTCGCGTCTGTTCCCAGAGTACAGTGTATTGGACTGAAGAGAAGCTACTGTTCTGGTCAGTTTCCTAAGCAGAGTTGAACTAGATATGCCCCGTGTGTGTAGGAAGCACAGTTTTTTTGTTCTGAGCAAGCTCACTGTTCTGGCCCTATAGGAAACACAGGAAAGTAGAAGAGTGCTGTTTTCTCAAAAGCAGAGTGTGTTTCTTGCAAGGCGAGCTAGCGTTTGTTTCCCAGTCCTAAACGGAGTTGAATCCCATGCAGTTTCTGGTCCTACGAGCAAGAGTTGTTTTCTGCTAAGAAGAGTCACTATTGCGCTCCCATTGCCATACACAGTGCAAATAGCACTCGCGTCTGTTCCCAGCAAGTACAGTGTATTGGACTGAAGAGAAGCTACTGTTCTGGTCAGTTTCCTAACCAGAGTTGAACTAGATATGCCCCGTGTGTGTAGGAAGCACAGTTCTTTTGTTCTGAGCAAGCTCACTGTTCTGGCCCTATAGGAAACACAGGAGAGTAGAAGAGTGCTGTTTTCTCAAAAGCAGAGTGTGTTTCTTGCAAGGCGAGCTAGCGTTTGTTTCCCAGTCCTAAACGGAGTTGAATCCCATGCAGATTCTGGTCCTACGAGCAAGAGTTGTTTTCTGCTAAGAAGAGTCACTATTGCGCTCCCATTGCCATACACAGTGCAAATAGCACTCGCGTCTGTTCCCAGCAAGTACAGTGTATTGGACTGAAGAGAAGCTACTGTTCTGGTCAGTTTCCTAAGCAGAGTTGAACTAGATATGCCCCGTGTGTGTAGGAAGCACAGTTCTTTGGTTCTGAGCAAGCTCACTGTTCTGGCCCTATAGGAAACACAGGAGAGTAGAAGAGTGCTGTTTTCTCAAAAGCAGAGTGTGTTTCTTGCAAGGCGAGCTAGCGTTTGTTTCCCAGTCCTAAACGGAGTTGAATCCCATGCAGTTTGTGGTCCTACGAGCAAGAGTTGTTTTCTGCTAAGAAGAGTCACTATTGCGCTCCCATTGCCATACACAGTGCAAATAGCACTCGCGACTGTTCCCAGCAAGTACAGTGTATTGGACTGAAGAGAAGCTACTGTTCTGGTCAGTTTCCTAAGCAGAGTTGAACTAGATATGCCCCGTGTGTGTAGGAAGCACAGTTTTTTTGTTCTGAGCAAACTCACTGTTCTGGCCCTATAGGAAACAGAGGAGAGTAGAAGAGTGCTGTTTACTCAAAAGCAGAGTGTGTTTCTTGCAAGGCGAGCTAGCGTTTGTTTCCCAGTCCTAAACGGAGTTGAATCCCATGCAGTTTCTGGTCCTACGAGCAAGAGTTGTTTTCTGCTAAGAAGAGTCACTATTGCGCTCCCATTGCCATACACAGTGCAAATAGCACTCGCGTCTGTTCCCAGCAAGTACAGTGTATTGGACTGAAGAGAAGCTGCTGTTCTTGTCAGTTTCCTAAGCAGAGTTGAACTAGATATGCCCCGTGTGTGTAGGAATCACAGTTCTTTTGTTCTGAGCAAGCTCACTGTTCTGGCCCTATAGGAAACACAGGAGAGTAGAAGAGTGCTGTTTTCTCAAAAGCAGAGTGTGTTTCTTGCAAGGCGAGCTAGCGTTTGTTTCCCAGTCCTAAACGGAGTTGAATCCCATGCAGTTTCTGGTCCTACGAGCAAGAGTTGTTTTCTGCTTAGAAGAGTCACTATTGCGCTCCCATTGCCATACACAGTGCAAATAGCACTCGCGTCTGTTCCCAGCAAGTACAGTGTATTGGACTGAAGAGAAGCTACTGTTCTGGTCAGTTTCCTAAGCAGAGTTGAACTAGATATGCCCCGTGTGTGTAGGAAGCACAGTTCTTTTGTTCTGAGCAAGCTCACTGTTCTGGCCCTATAGGAAACACAGGAGAGTAGAAGAGTGCTGTTTTCTCAAAAGCAGAGTGTGTTTCTTGCAAGGCGAGCTAGCGTTTGTTTCCCAGTCCTAAACGGAGTTGAATCCCATGCAGTTTGTGGTCCTACGAGCAAGAGTTGTTTTCTGCTAAGAAGAGTCACTATTGCGCTCCCATTGCCATACACAGTGCAAATAGCACTCGCGTCTGTTCCCAGAGTACAGTGTATTGGACTGAAGAGAAGCTACTGTTCTGGTCAGTTTCCTAAGCAGAGTTGAACTAGATATGCCCCGTGTGTGTAGGAAGCACAGTTTTTTTGTTCTGAGCAAGCTCACTGTTCTGGCCCTATAGGAAACACAGGAAAGTAGAAGAGTGCTGTTTTCTCAAAAGCAGAGTGTGTTTCTTGCAAGGCGAGCTAGCGTTTGTTTCCCAGTCCTAAACGGAGTTGAATCCCATGCAGTTTCTGGTCCTACGAGCAAGAGTTGTTTTCTGCTAAGAAGAGTCACTATTGCGCTCCCATTGCCATACACAGTGCAAATAGCACTCGCGTCTGTTCCCAGCAAGTACAGTGTATTGGACTGAAGAGAAGCTACTGTTCTTGTCAGTTTCCTAAGCAGAGTTGAACTAGATATGCCCCGTGTGTGTAGGAAGCACAGTTCTTTTGTTCTGAGCAAGCTCACTGTTCTGGCCCTATAGGAAACACAGGAGAGTAGAAGAGTGCTGTTTTCTCAAAAGCAGAGTGTGTTTCTTGCAAGGCGAGCTAGCGTTTGTTTCCCAGTCCTAAACGGAGTTGAATCCCATGCAGTTTCTGGTCCTACGAGCAAGAGTTGTTTTCTGCTAAGAAGAGTCACTATTGCGCTCCCATTGCCATACACAGTGCAAATAGCACTCGCGTCTGTTCCCAGCAAGTACAGTGTATTGGACTGAAGAGAAGCTACTGTTCTGGTCAGTTTCCTAAGCAGAGTTGAACTAGATATGCCCCGTGTGTGTAGGAAGCACAGTTCTTTTGTTCTGAGCAAGCTCACTGTTCTGGCCCTATAGGAAACACAGGAGAGTAGAAGAGTGCTGTTTTCTCAAAAGCAGAGTGTGTTTCTTGCAAGGCGAGCTAGCGTTTGTTTCCCAGTCCTAAACGGAGTTGAATCCCATGCAGATTCTGGTCCTACGAGCAAGAGTTGTTTTCTGCTAAGAAGAGTCACTATTGCGCTCCCATTGCCATACACAGTGCAAATAGCACTCGCGTCTGTTCCCAGCAAGTACAGTGTATTGGACTGAAGAGAAGCTACTGTTCTGGTCAGTTTCCTAAGCAGAGTTGAACTAGATATGCCCCGTGTGTGTAGGAAGCACAGTTCTTTTGTTCTGAGCAAGCTCACTGTTCTGGCCCTATAGGAAACACAGGAGAGTAGAAGAGTGCTGTTTTCTCAAAAGCAGAGTGTGTTTCTTGCAAGGCGAGCTAGCGTTTGTTTCCCAGTCCTAAACGGAGTTGAATCCCATGCAGTTTGTGGTCCTACGAGCAAGAGTTGTTTTCTGCTAAGAAGAGTCACTATTGCACTCCCATTGCCATACACAGTGCAAATAGCACTCGCGTCTGTTCCCAGCAAGTACAGTGTATTGGACTGAAGAGAAGCTACTGTTCTGGTCAGTTTCCTAAGCAGAGTTGAACTAGATATGTCCCGTGTGTGTAGGAAGCACAGTTTTTTTGTTCTGAGCAAGCTCACTGTTCTGGCCCTATAGGAAACACAGGAGAGTAGAAGAGTGCTGTTTACTCAAAAGCAGAGTGTGTTTCTTGCAAGGCGAGCTAGCGTTTGTTTCCCAGTCCTAAACGGAGTTGAATCCCATGCAGTTTCTGGTCCTACGAGCAAGAGTTGTTTTCTGCTAAGAAGAGTCACTATTGCGCTCCCATTGCCATACACAGTGCAAATAGCACTCGCGTCTGTTCCCAGCAAGTACAGTGTATTGGACTGAAGAGAAGCTGCTGTTCTTGTCAGTTTCCTAAGCAGAGTTGAACTAGATATGCCCCGTGTGTGTAGGAAGCACAGTTCTTTTGTTCTGAGCAAGCTCACTGTTCTGGCCCTATAGGAAACACAGGAGAGTAGAAGAGTGCTGTTTTCTCAAAAGCAGAGTGTGTTTCTTGCAAGGCGAGCTAGCGTTTGTTTCCCAGTCCTAAACGGAGTTGAATCCCATGCAGTTTCTGGTCCTACGAGCAAGAGTTGTTTTCTGCTAAGAAGAGTCACTATTGCGCTCCCATTGCCATACACAGTGCAAATAGCACTCGCGTCTGTTCCCAGCAAGTACAGTGTATTGGACTGAAGAGAAGCTACTGTTCTGGTCAGTTTCCTAAGCAGAGTTGAACTAGATATGCCCCGTGTGTGTAGGAAGCACAGTTCTTTTGTTCTGAGCAAGCTCACTGTTCTGGCCCTATAGGAAACACAGGAGAGTAGAAGAGTGCTGTTTTCTCAAAAGCAGAGTGTGTTTCTTGCAAGGCGAGCTAGCGTTTGTTTCCCAGTCCTAAACGGAGTTGAATCCCATGCAGATTCTGGTCCTACGAGCAAGAGTTGTTTTCTGCTAAGAAGAGTCACTATTGCGCTCCCATTGCCATACACAGTGCAAATAGCACTCGCGTCTGTTCCCAGCAAGTACAGTGTATTGGACTGAAGAGAAGCTACTGTTCTGGTCAGTTTCCTAAGCAGAGTTGAACTAGATATGCCCCGTGTGTGTAGGAAGCACAGTTCTTTTGTTCTGAGCAAGCTCACTGTTCTGGCCCTATAGGAAACACAGGAGAGTAGAAGAGTGGTGTTTTCTTAAAAGCAGAGTGTGTTTCTTGCAAGGCGAGCTAGCGTTTGTTTCCCAGTCCTAAACGGAGTTGAATCCCATGCAGTTTGTGGTCCTACGAGCAAGAGTTGTTTTCTGCTAAGAAGAGTCACTATTGCACTCCCATTGCCATACACAGTGCAAATAGCACTCGCGTCTGTTCCCAGCAAGTACAGTGTATTGGACTGAAGAGAAGCTACTGTTCTGGTCAGTTTCCTAAGCAGAGTTGAACTAGATATGCCCCGTGTGTGTAGGAAGCACAGTTTTTTTGTTCTGAGCAAGCTCACTGTTCTGGCCCTATAGGAAACACAGGAGAGTAGAAGAGTGCTGTTTACTCAAAAGCAGAGTGTGTTTCTTGCAAGGCGAGCTAGCGTTTGTTTCCCAGTCCTAAACGGAGTTGAATCCCATGCAGTTTCTGGTCCTACGAGCAAGAGTTGTTTTCTGCTAAGAAGAGTCACTATTGCGCTCCCATTGCCATACACAGTGCAAATAGCACTGGCGTCTGTTCCCAGCAAGTACAGTGTATTGGACTGAAGAGAAGCTGCTGTTCTTGTCAGTTTCCTAAGCAGAGTTGAACTAGATATGCCCCGTGTGTGTAGGAAGCACAGTTCTTTTGTTCTGAGCAAGCTCACTGTTCTGGCCCTATAGGAAACACAGGAGAGTAGAAGAGTGCTGTTTTCTCAAAAGCAGAGTGTGTTTCTTGCAAGGCGAGCTAGCGTTTGTTTCCCAGTCCTAAACGGAGTTGAATCCCATGCAGTTTCTGGTCCTACGAGCAAGAGTTGTTTTCTGCTAAGAAGAGTCACTATTGCGCTCCCATTGCCATACACAGTGCAAATAGCACTCGCGTCTGTTCCCAGCAAGTACAGTGTATTGGACTGAAGAGAAGCTACTGTTCTTGTCAGTTTCCTAAGCAGAGTTGAACTAGATATGCCCCGTGTGTGTAGGAAGCACAGTTCTTTTGTTCTGAGCAAGCTCACTGTTCTGGCCCTATAGGAAACACAGGAGAGTAGAAGAGTGCTGTTTTCTCAAAAGCAGAGTGTGTTTCTTGCAAGGCGAGCTAGCGTTTGTTTCCCAGTCCTAAACGGAGTAGAATCCCATGCAGTTTGTGGTCCTACGAGCAAGAGTTGTTTTCTGCTAAGAAGAGTCACTATTGCGCTCCCATTGCCATACACAGTGCAAATAGCACTCGCGTCTGTTCCCAGCAAGTACAGTGTATTGGACTGAAGAGAAGCTACTGTTCTGGTCAGTTTCCTAAGCAGAGTTGAACTAGATATGCCCCGTGTGTGTAGGAAGCACAGTTCTTTTGTTCTGAGCAAGCTCACTGTTCTGGCCCTATAGGAAACACAGGAGAGTAGAAGAGTGCTGTTTTCTCAAAAGCAGAGTGTGTTTCTTGCAAGGCGAGCTAGCGTTTGTTTCCCAGTCCTAAACGGAGTTGAATCCCATGCAGTTTGTGGTCCTACGAGCAAGAGTTGTTTTCTGCTTAGAAGAGTCACTATTGCGCTCCCATTGCCATACACAGTGCAAATAGCACTCGCGTCTGTTCCCAGCAAGTACAGTGTATTGGACTGAAGAGAAGCTACTGTTCTGGTCAGTTTCCTAAGCAGAGTTGAACTAGATATGCCCCGTGTGTGTAGGAAGCACAGTTTTTTTGTTCTGAGCAAGCTCACTGTTCTGGCCCTATAGGAAACAGAGGAGAGTAGAAGAGTGCTGTTTACTCAAAAGCAGAGTGTGTTTCTTGCAAGGCGAGCTAGCGTTTGTTTCCCAGTCCTAAACGGAGTTGAATCCCATGCAGTTTCTGGTCCTACGAGCAAGAGTTGTTTTCTGCTAAGAAGAGTCACTATTGCGCTCCCATTGCCATACACAGTGCAAATAGCACTCGCGTCTGTTCCCAGCAAGTACAGTGTATTGGACTGAAGAGAAGATGCTGTTCTTGTCAGTTTCCTAAGCAGAGTTGAACTAGATATGCCCCGTGTGTGTAGGAAGCACAGTTCTTTTGTTCTGAGCAAGCTCACTGTTCTGGCCCTATAGGAAACACAGGAGAGTAGAAGAGTGCTGTTTTCTCAAAAGCAGAGTGTGTTTCTTGCAAGGCGAGCTAGCGTTTGTTTCCCAGTCCTAAACGGAGTTGAATCCCATGCAGTTTGTGGTCCTACGAGCAAGAGTTGTTTTCTGCTAAGAAGAGTCACTATTGCGCTCCCATTGCCATACACAGTGCAAATAGCACTCGCGTCTGTTCCCAGCAAGTACAGTGTATTGGACTGAAGAGAAGCTACTGTTCTGGTCAGTTTCCTAAGCAGAGTTGAACTAGATATGCCCCGTGTGTGTAGGAAGCACAGTTCTTTTGTTCTGAGCAAGCTCACTGTTCTGGCCCTATAGGAAACACAGGAGAGTAGAAGAGTGCTGTTTTCTCAAAAGCAGAGTGTGTTTCTTGCAAGGCGAGCTAGCGTTTGTTTCCCAGTCCTAAACGGAGTTGAATCCCATGCAGTTTGTGGTCCTACGAGCAAGAGTTGTTTTCTGCTAAGAAGAGTCACTATTGCGCTCCCATTGCCATACACAGTGCAAATAGCACTCGCGTCTGTTCCCAGCAAGTACAGTGTATTGGACTGAAGAGAAGCTACTGTTCTGGTCAGTTTCCTAAGCAGAGTTGAACTAGATATGCCCCGTGTGTGTAGGAAGCACAGTTCTTTTGTTCTGAGCAAGCTCACTGTTCTGGCCCTATAGGAAACACAGGAGAGTAGAAGAGTGCTGTTTTCTCAAAAGCAGAGTGTGTTTCTTGCAAGGCGAGCTAGCGTTTGTTTCCCAGTCCTAAACGGAGTTGAATCCCATGCAGTTTCTGGTCCTACGAGCAAGAGTTGTTTTCTGCTAAGAAGAGTCACTATTGCGCTCCCATTGCCATACACAGTGCAAATAGCACTCGCGTCTGTTCCCAGAGTACAGTGTATTGGACTGAAGAGAAGCTACTGTTCTGGTCAGTTTCCTAAGCAGAGTTGAACTAGATATGCCCCGTGTGTGTAGGAAGCACAGTTTTTTTGTTCTGAGCAAGCTCACTGTTCTGGCCCTATAGGAAACACAGGAAAGTAGAAGAGTGCTGTTTTCTCAAAAGCAGAGTGTGTTTCTTGCAAGGCGAGCTAGCGTTTGTTTCCCAGTCCTAAACGGAGTAGAATCCCATGCAGTTTCTGGTCCTACGAGCAAGAGTTGTTTTCTGCTAAGAAGAGTCACTATTGCGCTCCCATTGCCATACACAGTGCAAATAGCACTCGCGTCTGTTCCCAGCAAGTACAGTGTATTGGACTGAAGAGAAGCTACTGTTCTTGTCAGTTTCCTAAGCAGAGTTGAACTAGATATGCCCCGTGTGTGTAGGAAGCACAGTTCTTTTGTTCTGAGCAAGCTCACTGTTCTGGCCCTATAGGAAACACAGGAGAGTAGAAGAGTGCTGTTTTCTCAAAAGCAGAGTGTGTTTCTTGCAAGGCGAGCTAGCGTTTGTTTCCCAGTCCTAAACGGAGTTGAATCCCATGCAGTTTCTGGTCCTACGAGCAAGAGTTGTTTTCTGCTAAGAAGAGTCACTATTGCGCTCCCATTGCCATACACAGTGCAAATAGCACTCGCGTCTGTTCCCAGCAAGTACAGTGTATTGGACTGAAGAGAAGCTACTGTTCTGGTCAGTTTCCTAAGCAGAGTTGAACTAGATATGCCCCGTGTGTGTAGGAAGCACAGTTCTTTTGTTCTGAGCAAGCTCACTGTTCTGGCCCTATAGGAAACACAGGAGAGTAGAAGAGTGCTGTTTTCTCAAAAGCAGAGTGTGTTTCTTGCAAGGCGAGCTAGCGTTTGTTTCCCAGTCCTAAACGGAGTTGAATCCCATGCAGTTTGTGGTCCTACGAGCAAGAGTTGTTTTCTGCTAAGAAGAGTCACTATTGCGCTCCCATTGCCATACACAGTGCAAATAGCACTCGCGTCTGTTCCCAGCAAGTACAGTGTATTGGACTGAAGAGAAGCTACTGTTCTGGTCAGTTTCCTAAGCAGAGTTGAACTAGATATGCCCCGTGTGTGTAGGAAGCACAGTTTTTTTGTTCTGAGCAAGCTCACTGTTCTGGCCCTATAGGAAACACAGGAGAGTAGAAGAGTGCTGTTTACTCAAAAGCAGAGTGTGTTTCTTGCAAGGCGAGCTAGCGTTTGTTTCCCAGTCCTAAACGGAGTTGAATCCCATGCAGTTTGTGGTCCTACGAGCAAGAGTTGTTTTCTGCTAAGAAGAGTCACTATTGCGCTCCCATTGCCATACACAGTGCAAATAGCACTCGCGTCTGTTCCCAGCAAGTACAGTGTATTGGACTGAAGAGAAGCTGCTGTTCTTGTCAGTTTCCTAAGCAGAGTTGAACTAGATATGCCCCGTGTGTGTAGGAATCACAGTTCTTTTGTTCTGAGCAAGCTCACTGTTCTGGCCCTATAGGAAAGACAGGAGAGTAGAAGAGTGCTGTTTTCTCAAAAGCAGAGTGTGTTTCTTGCAAGGCAAGCTAGCGTTTGTTTCCCAGTCCTAAACGGAGTTGAATCCCATGCAGTTTCTGGTCCTACGAGCAAGAGTTGTTTTCTGCTTAGAAGAGTCACTATTGCGCTCCCATTGCCATACACAGTGCAAATAGCACTCGCGTCTGTTCCCAGCAAGTACAGTGTATTGGACTGAAGAGAAGCTACTGTTCTTGTCAGTTTCCTAAGCAGAGTTGAACTAGATATGCCCCGTGTGTGTAGGAAGCACAGTTCTTTTGTTCTGAGCAAGCTCACTGTTCTGGCCCTATAGGAAACACAGGAGAGTAGAAGAGTGCTGTTTTCTCAAAAGCAGAGTGTGTTTCTTGCAAGGCGAGCTAGCGTTTGTTTCCCAGTCCTAAACGGAGTTGAATCCCATGCAGTTTCTGGTCCTACGAGCAAGAGTTGTTTTCTGCTTAGAAGAGTCACTATTGCGCTCCCATTGCCATACACAGTGCAAATAGCACTCGCGTCTGTTCCCAGCAAGTACAGTGTATTGGACTGAAGAGAAGCTACTGTTCTGGTCAGTTTCCTAAGCAGAGTTGAACTAGATATGCCCCGTGTGTGTAGGAAGCACAGTTCTTTTGTTCTGAGCAAGCTCACTGTTCTGGCCCTATAGGAAACACAGGAGAGTAGAAGAGTGGTGTTTTCTCAAAAGCAGAGTGTGTTTCTTGCAAGGCGAGCTAGCGTTTGTTTCCCAGTCCTAAACGGAGTTGAATCCCATGCAGATTCTGGTCCTACGAGCAAGAGTTGTTTTCTGCTAAGAAGAGTCACTATTGCGCTCCCTTTGCCATACACAGTGCAAATAGCACTCGCGTCTGTTCCCAGCAAGTACAGTGTATTGGACTGAAGAGAAGCTACTGTTCTTGTCAGTTTCCTAAGCAGAGTTGAACTAGATATGCCCCGTGTGTGTAGGAAGCACAGTTCTTTTGTTCTGAGCAAGCTCACTGTTCTGGCCCTATAGGAAACACAGGAGAGTAGAAGAGTGCTGTTTTCTCAAAAGCAGAGTGTGTTTCTTGCAAGGCGAGCTAGCGTTTGTTTCCCAGTCCTAAACGGAGTTGAATCCCATGCAGTTTCTGGTCCTACGAGCAAGAGTTGTTTTCTGCTAAGAAGAGTCACTATTGCGCTCCCATTGCCATACACAGTGCAAATAGCACTCGCGTCTGTTCCCAGCAAGTACAGTGTATTGGACTGAAGAGAAGCTACTGTTCTTGTCAGTTTCCTAAGCAGAGTTGAACTAGATATGCCCCGTGTGTGTAGGAAGCACAGTTCTTTTGTTCTGAGCAAGCTCACTGTTCTGGCCCTATAGGAAACACAGGAGAGTAGAAGAGTGCTGTTTTCTCAAAAGCAGAGTGTGTTTCTTGCAAGGCGAGCTAGCGTTTGTTTCCCAGTCCTAAACGGAGTAGAATCCCATGCAGTTTGTGGTCCTACGAGCAAGAGTTGTTTTCTGCTAAGAAGAGTCACTATTGCGCTCCCATTGCCATACACAGTGCAACTAGCACTCGCGTCTGTTCCCAGCAAGTACAGTGTATTGGACTGAAGAGAAGCTACTGTTCTGGTCAGTTTCCTAAGCAGAGTTGAACTAGATATGCCCCGTGTGTGTAGGAAGCACAGTTCTTTTGTTCTGAGCAAGCTCACTGTTCTGGCCCTATAGGAAACACAGGAGAGTAGAAGAGTGCTGTTTTCTCAAAAGCAGAGTGTGTTTCTTGCAAGGCGAGCTAGCGTTTGTTTCCCAGTCCTAAACGGAGTTGAATCCCATGCAGTTTGTGGTCCTACGAGCAAGAGTTGTTTTCTGCTTAGAAGAGTCACTATTGCGCTCCCATTGCCATACACAGTGCAAATAGCACTCGCGTCTGTTCCCAGCAAGTACAGTGTATTGGACTGAAGAGAAGATGCTGTTCTTGTCAGTTTCCTAAGCAGAGTTGAACTAGATATGCCCCGTGTGTGTAGGAAGCACAGTTTTTTTGTTCTGAGCAAGCTCACTGTTCTGGCCCTATAGGAAACAGAGGAGAGTAGAAGAGTGCTGTTTACTCAAAAGCAGAGTGTGTTTCTTGCAAGGCGAGCTAGCGTTTGTTTCCCAGTCCTAAACGGAGTTGAATCCCATGCAGTTTCTGGTCCTACGAGCAAGAGTTGTTTTCTGCTAAGAAGAGTCACTATTGCGCTCCCATTGCCATACACAGTGCAAATAGCACTCGCGTCTGTTCCCAGCAAGTACAGTGTATTGGACTGAAGAGAAGCTACTGTTCTGGTCAGTTTCCTAAGCAGAGTTGAACTAGATATGCCCCGTGTGTGTAGGAAGCACAGTTTTTTTGTTCTGAGCAAGCTCACTGTTCTGGCCCTATAGGAAACAGAGGAGAGTAGAAGAGTGCTGTTTACTCAAAAGCAGAGTGTGTTTCTTGCAAGGCGAGCTAGCGTTTGTTTCCCAGTCCTAAACGGAGTTGAATCCCATGCAGTTTCTGGTCCTACGAGCAAGAGTTGTTTTCTGCTAAGAAGAGTCACTATTGCGCTCCCATTGCCATACACAGTGCAAATAGCACTCGCGTCTGTTCCCAGCAAGTACAGTGTATTGGACTGAAGAGAAGCTACTGTTCTGGTCAGTTTCCTAAGCAGAGTTGAACTAGATATGCCCCGTGTGTGTAGGAAGCACAGTTCTTTTGTTCTGAGCAAGCTCACTGTTCTGGCCCTATAGGAAACACAGGAGAGTAGAAGAGTGCTGTTTTCTCAAAAGCAGAGTGTGTTTCTTGCAAGGCGAGCTAGCGTTTGTTTCCCAGTCCTAAACGGAGTTGAATCCCATGCAGTTTGTGGTCCTACGAGCAAGAGTTGTTTTCTGCTAAGAAGAGTCACTATTGCGCTCCCATTGCCATACACAGTGCAAATAGCACTCGCGTCTGTTCCCAGCAAGTACAGTGTATTGGACTGAAGAGAAGCTACTGTTCTGGTCAGTTTCCTAAGCAGAGTTGAACTAGATATGCCCCGTGTGTGTAGGAAGCACAGTTTTTTTGTTCTGAGCAAGCTCACTGTTCTGGCCCTATAGGAAACAGAGGAGAGTAGAAGAGTGCTGTTTACTCAAAAGCAGAGTGTGTTTCTTGCAAGGCGAGCTAGCGTTTGTTTCCCAGTCCTAAACGGAGTTGAATCCCATGCAGTTTCTGGTCCTACGAGCAAGAGTTGTTTTCTGCTAAGAAGAGTCACTATTGCGCTCCCATTGCCATACACAGTGCAAATAGCACTCGCGTCTGTTCCCAGCAAGTACAGTGTATTGGACTGAAGAGAAGATGCTGTTCTTGTCAGTTTCCTAAGCAGAGTTGAACTAGATATGCCCCGTGTGTGTAGGAATCACAGTTCTTTTGTTCTGAGCAAGCTCACTGTTCTGGCCCTATAGGAAACACAGGAGAGTAGAAGAGTGCTGTTTTCTCAAAAGCAGAGTGTGTTTCTTGCAAGGCGAGCTAGCGTTTGTTTCCCAGTCCTAAACGGAGTTGAATCCCATGCAGTTTCTGGTCCTACAAGCAAGAGTTGTTTTCTGCTTAGAAGAGTCACTATTGCGCTCCCATTGCCATACACAGTGCAAATAGCACTCGCGTCTGTTCCCAGCAAGTACAGTGTATTGGACTGAAGAGAAGCTACTTTTCTGGTCAGTTTCCTAAGCAGAGTTGAACTAGATATGCCCCGTGTGTGTAGGAATCACAGTTCTTTTGTTCTGAGCAAGCTCACTGTTCTGGCCCTATAGGAAACACAGGAGAGTAGAAGAGTGCTGTTTTCTCAAAAGCAGAGTGTGTTTCTTGCAAGGCGAGCTAGCGTTTGTTTCCCAGTCCTAAACGGAGTTGAATCCCATGCAGTTTCTGGTCCTACGAGCAAGAGTTGTTTTCTGCTAAGAAGAGTCACTATTGCGCTCCCATTGCCATACACAGTGCAAATAGCACTCGCGTCTGTTCCCAGAGTACAGTGTATTGGACTGAAGAGAAGCTACTGTTCTGGTCAGTTTCCTAAGCAGAGTTGAACTAGATATGCCCCGTGTGTGTAGGAAGCACAGTTTTTTTGTTCTGAGCAAGCTCACTGTTCTGGCCCTATAGGAAACACAGGAAAGTAGAAGAGTGCTGTTTTCTCAAAAGCAGAGTGTGTTTCTTGCAAGGCGAGCTAGCGTTTGTTTCCCAGTCCTAAACGGAGTTGAATCCCATGCAGTTTCTGGTCCTACGAGCAAGAGTTGTTTTCTGCTAAGAAGAGTCACTATTGCGCTCCCATTGCCATACACAGTGCAAATAGCACTCGCGTCTGTTCCCAGCAAGTACAGTGTATTGGACTGAAGAGAAGCTACTGTTCTTGTCAGTTTCCTAAGCAGAGTTGAACTAGATATGCCCCGTGTGTGTAGGAAGCACAGTTCTTTTGTTCTGAGCAAGCTCACTGTTCTGGCCCTATAGGAAACACAGGAGAGTAGAAGAGTGCTGTTTTCTCAAAAGCAGAGTGTGTTTCTTGCAAGGCGAGCTAGCGTTTGTTTCCCAGTCCTAAACGGAGTAGAATCCCATGCAGTTTCTGGTCCTACGAGCAAGAGTTGTTTTCTGCTAAGAAGAGTCACTATTGCGCTCCCTTTGCCATACACAGTGCAAATAGCACTCGCGTCTGTTCCCAGCAAGTACAGTGTATTGGACTGAAGAGAAGCTACTGTTCTGGTCAGTTTCCTAAGCAGAGTTGAACTAGATATGCCCCGTGTGTGTAGGAAGCACAGTTCTTTTGTTCTGAGCAAGCTCACTGTTCTGGCCCTATAGGAAACACAGGAGAGTAGAAGAGTGCTGTTTTCTCAAAAGCAGAGTGTGTTTCTTGCAAGGCGAGCTAGCGTTTGTTTCCCAGTCCTAAACGGAGTTGAATCCCATGCAGTTTGTGGTCCTACGAGCAAGAGTTGTTTTCTGCTAAGAAGAGTCACTATTGCGCTCCCATTGCCATACACAGTGCAAATAGCACTCGCGTCTGTTCCCAGCAAGTACAGTGTATTGGACTGAAGAGAAGCTACTGTTCTGGTCAGTTTCCTAAGCAGAGTTGAACTAGATATGCCCCGTGTGTGTAGGAAGCACAGTTTTTTTGTTCTGAGCAAGCTCACTGTTCTGGCCCTATAGGAAACACAGGAGAGTAGAAGAGTGCTGTTTACTCAAAAGCAGAGTGTGTTTCTTGCAAGGCGAGCTAGCGTTTGTTTCCCAGTCCTAAACGGAGTTGAATCCCATGCAGTTTGTGGTCCTACGAGCAAGAGTTGTTTTCTGCTAAGAAGAGTCACTATTGCGCTCCCATTGCCATACACAGTGCAAATAGCACTCGCGTCTGTTCCCAGCAAGTACAGTGTATTGGACTGAAGAGAAGCTACTGTTCTTGTCAGTTTCCTAAGCAGAGTTGAACTAGATATGCCCCGTGTGTGTAGGAAGCACAGTTCTTTTGTTCTGAGCAAGCTCACTGTTCTGGCCCTATAGGAAACACAGGAGAGTAGAAGAGTGCTGTTTTCTCAAAAGCAGAGTGTGTTTCTTGCAAGGCGAGCTAGCGTTTGTTTCCCAGTCCTAAACGGAGTTGAATCCCATGCAGTTTCTGGTCCTACGAGCAAGAGTTGTTTTCTGCTTAGAAGAGTCACTATTGCGCTCCCATTGCCATACACAGTGCAAATAGCACTCGCGTCTGTTCCCAGCAAGTACAGTGTATTGGACTGAAGAGAAGCTACTGTTCTGGTCAGTTTCCTAAGCAGAGTTGAACTAGATATGCCCCGTGTGTGTAGGAAGCACAGTTCTTTTGTTCTGAGCAAGCTCACTGTTCTGGCCCTATAGGAAACACAGGAGAGTAGAAGAGTGGTGTTTTCTCAAAAGCAGAGTGTGTTTCTTGCAAGGCGAGCTAGCGTTTGTTTCCCAGTCCTAAACGGAGTTGAATCCCATGCAGATTCTGGTCCTATGAGCAAGAGTTGTTTTCTGCTAAGAAGAGTCACTATTGCGCTCCCTTTGCCATACACAGTGCAAATAGCACTCGCGTCTGTTCCCAGCAAGTACAGTGTATTGGACTGAAGAGAAGCTACTGTTCTGGTCAGTTTCCTAAGCAGAGTTGAACTAGATATGCCCCGTGTGTGTAGGAAGCACAGTTCTTTTGTTCTGAGCAAGCATACTGTTCTGGCCCTATAGGAAACACAGGAGAGTAGAAGAGTGCTGTTTTCTCAAAAGCAGAGTGTGTTTCTTGCAAGGCGAGCTAGCGTTTGTTTCCCAGTCCTAAACGGAGTAGAATCCCATGCAGTTTCTGGTCCTACGAGCAAGAGTTGTTTTCTGCTAAGAAGAGTCACTATTGCGCTCCCATTGCCATACACAGTGCAAATAGCACTCTTGTCTGTTCCCAGCAAGTACAGTGTATTGGACTGAAGAGAAGCTACTGTTCTGGTCAGTTTCCTAAGCAGAGTTGAACTAGATATGCCCCGTGTGTGTAGGAAGCACAGTTCTTTTGTTCTGAGCAAGCTCACTGTTCTGGCCCTATAGGAAACACAGGAGAGTAGAAGAGTGCTGTTTTCTCAAAAGCAGAGTGTGTTTCTTGCAAGGCGAGCTAGCGTTTGTTTCCCAGTCCTAAACGGAGTAGAATCCCATGCAGTTTGTGGTCCTACGAGCAAGAGTTGTTTTCTGCTAAGAAGAGTCACTATTGCGCTCCCATTGCCATACACAGTGCAAATAGC
The DNA here is from genome assembly GCF_949786415.1 of Peromyscus eremicus. Taxonomy (NCBI): domain Eukaryota; kingdom Metazoa; phylum Chordata; class Mammalia; order Rodentia; family Cricetidae; genus Peromyscus; species Peromyscus eremicus. The sequence continues at coordinate 3,897 of NW_026737525.1, read as the reverse complement.
ACTCGCGTCTGTTCCCAGCAAGTACAGTGTATTGGACTGAAGAGAAGCTACTGTTCTGGTCAGTTTCCTAAGCAGAGTTGAACTAGATATGCCCCGTGTGTGTAGGAAGCACAGTTCTTTGGTTCTGAGCAAGCTCACTGTTCTGGCCCTATAGGAAACACAGGAGAGTAGAAGAGTGCTGTTTTCTCAAAAGCAGAGTGTGTTTCTTGCAAGGCGAGCTAGCGTTTGTTTCCCAGTCCTAAACGGAGTTGAATCCCATGCAGATTCTGGTCCTACGAGCAAGAGTTGTTTTCTGCTAAGAAGAGTCACTATTGCGCTCCCATTGCCATACACAGTGCAAATAGCACTCTTGTCTGTTCCCAGCAAGTACAGTGTATTGGACTGAAGAGAAGCTACTGTTCTGGTCAGTTTCCTAAGCAGAGTTGAACTAGATATGCCCCGTGTGTGTAGGAAGCACAGTTCTTTTGTTCTGAGCAAGCTCACTGTTCTGGCCCTATAGGAAACACAGGAGAGTAGAAGAGTGCTGTTTTCTCAAAAGCAGAGTGTGTTTCTTGCAAGGCGAGCTAGCGTTTGTTTCCCAGTCCTAAACGGAGTTGAATCCCATGCAGTTTGTGGTCCTACGAGCAAGAGTTGTTTTCTGCTAAGAAGAGTCACTATTGCGCTCCCATTGCCATACACAGTGCAAATAGCACTCGCGTCTGTTCCCAGCAAGTACAGTGTATTGGACTGAAGAGAAGCTACTGTTCTGGTCAGTTTCCTAAGCAGAGTTGAACTAGATATGCCCCGTGTGTGTAGGAAGCACAGTTTTTTTGTTCTGAGCAAGCTCACTGTTCTGGCCCTATAGGAAACACAGGAGAGTAGAAGAGTGCTGTTTTCTCAAAAGCAGAGTGTGTTTCTTGCAAGGCGAGCTAGCGTTTGTTTCCCAGTCCTAAACGGAGTTGAATCCCATGCAGTTTCTGGTCCTACGAGCAAGAGTTGTTTTCTGCTAAGAAGAGTCACTATTGCGCTCCCATTGCCATACACAGTGCAAATAGCACTCCCATTGCCAGTTTTTTTGTTCTGAGCAAGCTCACTGTTCTGGCCCTATAGGAAACACAGGAGAGTAGAAGAGTGCTGTTTTCTCAAAAGCAGAGTGTGTTTCTTGCAAGGCGAGCTAGCGTTTGTTTCCCAGTCCTAAACGGAGTTGAATCCCATGCAGTTTCTGGTCCTACGAGCAAGAGTTGTTTTCTGCTTAGAAGAGTCACTATTGCGCTCCCATTGCCATACACAGTGCAAATAGCACTCGCGTCTGTTCCCAGCAAGTACAGTGTATTGGACTGAAGAGAAGCTACTGTTCTGGTCAGTTTCCTAAGCAGAGTTGAACTAGATATGCCCCGTGTGTTAGGAAGCACAGTTCTTTTGTTCTGAGCAAGCTCACTGTTCTGGCCCTATAGGAAACACAGGAGAGTAGAAGAGTGCTGTTTTCTCAAAAGCAGAGTGTGTTTCTTGCAAGGCGAGCTAGCGTTTGTTTCCCAGTCCTAAACGGAGTTGAATCCCATGCAGTTTGTGGTCCTACGAGCAAGAGTTGTTTTCTGCTAAGAAGAGTCACTATTGCGCTCCCATTGCCATACACAGTGCAAATAGCACTCGCGTCTGTTCCCAGAGTACAGTGTATTGGACTGAAGAGAAGCTACTGTTCTGGTCAGTTTCCTAAGCAGAGTTGAACTAGATATGCCCCGTGTGTGTAGGAAGCACAGTTTTTTTGTTCTGAGCAAGCTCACTGTTCTGGCCCTATAGGAAACACAGGAAAGTAGAAGAGTGCTGTTTTCTCAAAAGCAGAGTGTGTTTCTTGCAAGGCGAGCTAGCGTTTGTTTCCCAGTCCTAAACGGAGTTGAATCCCATGCAGTTTCTGGTCCTACGAGCAAGAGTTGTTTTCTGCTAAGAAGAGTCACTATTGCGCTCCCATTGCCATACACAGTGCAAATAGCACTCGCGTCTGTTCCCAGCAAGTACAGTGTATTGGACTGAAGAGAAGCTACTGTTCTTGTCAGTTTCCTAAGCAGAGTTGAACTAGATATGCCCCGTGTGTGTAGGAAGCACAGTTCTTTTGTTCTGAGCAAGCTCACTGTTCTGGCCCTATAGGAAACACAGGAGAGTAGAAGAGTGCTGTTTTCTCAAAAGCAGAGTGTGTTTCTTGCAAGGCGAGCTAGCGTTTGTTTCCCAGTCCTAAACGGAGTTGAATCCCATGCAGTTTCTGGTCCTACGAGCAAGAGTTGTTTTCTGCTTAGAAGAGTCACTATTGCGCTCCCATTGCCATACACAGTGCAAATAGCACTCGCGTCTGTTCCCAGCAAGTACAGTGTATTGGACTGAAGAGAAGCTACTGTTCTGGTCAGTTTCCTAAGCAGAGTTGAACTAGATATGCCCCGTGTGTGTAGGAAGCACAGTTCTTTTGTTCTGAGCAAGCTCACTGTTCTGGCCCTATAGGAAACACAGGAGAGTAGAAGAGTGGTGTTTTCTCAAAAGCAGAGTGTGTTTCTTGCAAGGCGAGCTAGCGTTTGTTTCCCAGTCCTAAACGGAGTTGAATCCCATGCAGATTCTGGTCCTACGAGCAAGAGTTGTTTTCTGCTAAGAAGAGTCACTATTGCGCTCCCTTTGCCATACACAGTGCAAATAGCACTCGCGTCTGTTCCCAGCAAGTACAGTGTATTGGACTGAAGAGAAGCTACTGTTCTGGTCAGTTTCCTAAGCAGAGTTGAACTAGATATGCCCCGTGTGTGTAGGAAGCACAGTTCTTTTGTTCTGAGCAAGCATACTGTTCTGGCCCTATAGGAAACACAGGAGAGTAGAAGAGTGCTGTTTTCTCAAAAGCAGAGTGTGTTTCTTGCAAGGCGAGCTAGCGTTTGTTTCCCAGTCCTAAACGGAGTAGAATCCCATGCAGTTTCTGGTCCTACGAGCAAGAGTTGTTTTCTGCTAAGAAGAGTCACTATTGCGCTCCCATTGCCATACACAGTGCAAATAGCACTCTTGTCTGTTCCCAGCAAGTACAGTGTATTGGACTGAAGAGAAGCTACTGTTCTGGTCAGTTTCCTAAGCAGAGTTGAACTAGATATGCCCCGTGTGTGTAGGAAGCACAGTTCTTTTGTTCTGAGCAAGCTCACTGTTCTGGCCCTATAGGAAACACAGGAGAGTAGAAGAGTGCTGTTTTCTCAAAAGCAGAGTGTGTTTCTTGCAAGGCGAGCTAGCGTTTGTTTCCCAGTCCTAAACGGAGTAGAATCCCATGCAGTTTGTGGTCCTACGAGCAAGAGTTTTTTTCTGCTAAGAAGAGTCACTATTGCGCTCCCATTGCCATACACAGTGCAAATAGCACTCGCGTCTGTTCCCAGCAAGTACAGTGTATTGGACTGAAGAGAAGCTACTGTTCTGGTCAGTTTCCTAAGCAGAGTTGAACTAGATATGCCCCGTGTGTGTAGGAAGCACAGTTCTTTGGTTCTGAGCAAGCTCACTGTTCTGGCCCTATAGGAAACACAGGAGAGTAGAAGAGTGCTGTTTTCTCAAAAGCAGAGTGTGTTTCTTGCAAGGCGAGCTAGCGTTTGTTTCCCAGTCCTAAACGGAGTTGAATCCCATGTAGTTTCTGGTCCTACGAGCAAGAGTTGTTTTCTGCTAAGAAGAGTCACTATTGCGCTCCCATTGCCATACACAGTGCAAATAGCACTCTTGTCTGTTCCCAGCAAGTACAGTGTATTGGACTGAAGAGAAGCTACTGTTCTGGTCAGTTTCCTAAGCAGAGTTGAACTAGATATGCCCCGTGTGTGTAGGAAGCACAGTTCTTTTGTTCTGAGCAAGCTCACTGTTCTGGCCCTATAGGAAACACAGGAGAGTAGAAGAGTGCTGTTTTCTCAAAAGCAGAGTGTGTTT
>NW_026737524.1:0-38472 GCF_949786415.1 Peromyscus eremicus | reverse complement strand
GGGAAACAAATGCTAGCTCGCCTTACAAGAAACACACTCTGCTTTTGAGAAATGAGCACTCTTCTACTCTACTGTGTTTCCTATGGGGTCCGAACAGTGAGCTTGCTCAGAACAAAAGAACTGTACTTCCTACACACACGGCCATATCTAGTTCAATTCTGCTTAGGAAACTGACAAGAACAGTAGATCCACTCAGTCCAATACACTGTACTTGCTGGGAACAGACGCTAGTGCTATTTGTCCTGTGTATGGCAATGGCAGCGCAATAGTGACTCTTCTTACCATAAAACAACTCTTGCTCGTAGGACCAGAAACTGCATGTGATTCCACTCCATTTAGGACTGGGAAACAAACGCTAGCTTGCCTTACAAGAAGCACACTCTGCTTTTGAGAAAAGAGCACTCTTCTACTTTACTCTGTTTGCTATGGGGTCTAAACAGTGACCTTGCTCAGAACAAAAAAACTGTGCTTCCTACACATGGACCATATCTAGTTCAACTCTGCTTATAAAACTGACAAGAAGATTAGCTCCTATTCAGTCCAATACAATGTACTTGCTGGGAACAGACGCGAGTGCTATTTTCACTGTGTATGGCATTTGGAGCAGAATAGTGACTCTTCTTACCAGAAAACAACTCTTGCTCGTAGGAACAAAAACTGTCTGTGACTCAACTCCATTTAGGACTGGGAAACAAACGCGAGCTCGCTTTACAAGAAACACACTCTGCTTTAGATAAAAGAGCACTCTTCTACTCTACTGTGTTTCCTATAGGGCCAGAACAGTGAGCTTGCTCAGAACATAATAACTGTGCTTCCTACACACACGGGCCATATCTAGTTCAACTCTGCTTAGGAAACTGACAAGAACAGTAGCTCCTCTTCAGTCCGATACACTGTACTTGCTGAGAACAGATGCGAGTGCTATTTGCACTGTGTATGGAAATTGGAGCACAATAGTGACTCGTCTTACCAGAAAACAACTCTTGCTCGTAGGACAAAAAAACTGCATGTGACTCAACTCCATTTAGGACTGGGAAACAAACTCTAGCTCGCCTTACAGAAAACACACTCTGCTTTTGAGAAAAGGGCACTCTTCTACTCTACTGTGTTTCTATAGGGCAGGGAACAGTGAGCTTGCTCAGAACAAATGAATTGTGCTTCCTAGACACACGGGCCATATCTAGTTCAACTCTGCTTAGGAAACTGAGAAGAACAGTAGCTCCTCTTCAGTCCAATAAACGGTACTTGCTGGGAACAGACTGTAGTGCTATTTGCACTGTGTATGGAAATGGGAGCCCAATAGTGACTTTCCTTACCAGAAAACATCTCTTGCTCGTAGGAACAGAATCTGCATGTGATTCAACTCCATTTAGGACTGGGAAACAAAAGCTAGCTCGCCTTACAAGAAACACACTCTGCTTTAGAGAAAAGAGAACTCTTCTACTCTACTGTGTTTCTTATGGGGTCCAAACAGTGAGCTTGCTCAGAAGAAAGAACTGTGCTTCCTACACACACGGACCATATGTAGTTCAACTTTGCTTAGGAAACTGACAAGAACAGTAGCTCCTCTTCAGTCCAATACACTGTACTTGCTGGGAACAGACACGAGTGCTATTTGCACTGTGTATGGCAATGAGCGCAATAGTGACTTCCCTTACCAAAAACAACTCTTGCTCGTAGGACCACAAACTGCATGTGATTCAACTCCATTTAGGACTGGGAAACAAATGCTAGCTGGCCTTACATGAAACACACTCTGCTTTAGAGAAAAGAGCACTCATCTACTCTACTGTGTTTCCTATAGGGCCAGAACAGTAGCTTGCTCAGAACATAAGAACTGTGCTTCCTACACACACGGGCCATATCTAGTTCAACTCTGCTTAGGAAACTGAAAAGAACAGTAGCTCCTCTTAAGTCTGATACACTGTACTTGCTGGGAACAGACGCGAGTGCTATATGCACTGTGTATGCCAATGAAAGCACAATCGTGACTTTCCTTACCAGAAAACATCTCTTGCTCGTAGGACAAGAAACTGCATGTGATTCAACTCCATTTAGGACTGGGAAACAAACGCTAGCTCGCCTTACAAGAAACATACTCTGCCTTCGAGAAAAGAGCACTCTTCTACTCTTCTGTGTTTCCTATGGGGTCCGAACAGTGAGCTTGCTCAGAACAAAAGAACTGTGCTTCCTACACACACGGCCATATCTAGTTCAATTCTGCTTAGGAACCTGTCAAGAACAATAGATCCTCTACAGTCCAATACACTGTACTTGCTGGGAACAGACGCCAGTGCTATTTGTCCTGTGTATGGCAATGGCAGGGCAATAGTGACTCTTCTTACCGTAAAACAATTCTTGCTCGTAGGACCAGAAACTGCATGTGATTCCACTCCATTTAAGACTGGGAAACAAACACTAGCTCGCCTTACAAGAAACACACTCTGCTTTTGAGAAAAGAGCACTCTTCTACTCTACTGTGTTTCCAATGGGTTCCAAACAGTGAGCTTGCTCAGAACAAAAGAACTGTGATTCCTACACACATGGACCATATATAGTTCAACTTTGCTTAGGAAAGTGACAAGAACAGTAGCTCCTATTCAGTCCAATACACTGTACGTGCTGGGAACAGACGACAGTGCTATTTGTCCTGTGTATGGCAATGGCAGCACAATAGTGACTCTTCTTACCAGAAAACAACTTTTGCTCGTAGTACCAGAAACTGCATGGGATTCAACTCCATTTAGTACTGGGAAACAAATGCTAGCACGCCTTACATGAAACACACTCTGCTTTTGAGAAAAGAGCACTCTTCTACTCTACTGTGTTTCCTATGGGATCCGAACAGTGAGCTTGCTCAGAACATAATAACTGTGCTTTCTACACACATGGGCCATATCTAGTTCAACTCTGCTTAGGAAACTGACAAGAACAGTAGCTCCTCTTCAGTCTGATACACTGTACTTGGTGGGAACAGATGCGAGTGCTATTTGCACTGTGTGTGGCAATGGGAGCTCAATAGTGACTTTCCTTACGAGAAAACAACTCCTGCTCCTAGGACCACAAACTGCATGTGATTCAACTGCATTTATGACTGGGAAACAAATGCTAGCTCGCCTTACAAGAAACACTCTCTGCTTTTGAGAAAAGAGCACTCTTCTACTGTACTGTGTTTCCTATGGGGTCCAAACAGTGGGCTTGCTCAGAACAAAGAACTGTGCTTCCTACACACATGGACCATATCTAGTACAACTCTGCTTAAGAAACTGACACAAACAGTAGCTCCTCTTCAGTTCAATACACTGTACTTGCTGGGAACAGACGCGAGTGCTATTTGTACTGTGTATGGCATTTGGAGCACAATAGTGACTCTTCTTACCAGAAAACAACTCTTGCTCGTAGGACCAAAAACTGCATGTGACTCACCTCCATTTAGGACTGGGAAACAAACGCTAGCTTGCCTTACAAGAAACACACTCTGCTTTAGAGAAAATAGCACTCTTCTACTATACTGTGTTTCCTATAGGGCCAGAACAGTGAGCTTGCTCAGAACATAAAAACTGTGCTTCCTACACACACGGGCCATATCTAGTTCAACTCTGCTTAGGAAACTGACAAGAACAGTAGCTCCTCTTCAGTCAGATACACTATACTTACTGAGAACAGAAGGGCGTGCTACTTGCACTGTGTATGGCAATTGGAGCACAATAATGACTCGTCTTACCAGAAAACAGCTCTTGCTCGTAGGACAAAATACTGCATGTGACTCAACTCCATTTAGGACTGGGAAACAAACTCTAGCTCGCCTTACAAGAAACACACTCTGCTTTTGAGAAAAGAGCACTCTTCTACTCTACTGTGTTTCCTATAGGGCCAGAACAGTGAGCTTGCTCAGAACAAATGAACTGTGCTTCCTAGACACACGGGCCATATCTAGTTCAACTCTGCTTAGGAAACTGACAAGAAGGGTAGCCTCTCTTCTGTCCGATACAGTGTACTTGCTCGGAACAGATGCGAGTGCTATTTGCACTGTGTATGGCAATGGGAGCTCAATAGTGACTTTCCTTACCAGAAAACAACTCTTGCTCCTAGGACCAGAAACAACATGTGATTCAACTCCGTTTAGGACTGGGAAACAAATGCTAGCAAGCCTTACATGAAACACACTCTGCTTTTGAGAAAAGAGCACTCTTCTACTCTACTGTGTTTCCTATGGAGTCAAAACAGTGAGCTTGCTCAGAACAAAAGAACTGTGCTTCCAACACACACGGATCATATCTAGTTCAACTCTGCTTAGGAAACTGACAAGAACAGTAGCTCCTATTCAGTCCAATAGACTGTACTTGCTGGGAAAATACGCGAGTGCTATTTGCCCTGTGTATGGCAATGGGAGCACAATAGTGACTTTCCTTACCAGAAAACAACTCTTGTTCGTAGGACCAGAAACTGCATGTGATTCAAATCCATTTAAGACTGGGAAACAAACGCTAGCTCGCCTTACAAGAAAAACACTCTGCTTTTGAGAAAAGAGCACTCTTCTACTCTACTGTGTTTCCTATGGGGTCCGAACAGTGTGCTTGCTCAGAACAAAAGAACTGTGCTTCCTACACACACGGCCATACCTAGTTCAATTCTGCTTAGGAACCTGACAAGACCAGTAGATCCTCTTCAGTCCAATACGCTGTACTTGCTGGGAACAGAAGCCAGTGCTATTTGTCCTGTGTATGGCAAAGCAGCGCAATAGTGACTATTCTTACCATAAAACAACTCTTGCTCGTAGGACCACAAACTGCATGTGATTGAACTCCATTTAGGACTGGGAAACAAATGCTAGCTCGCCTTACAAGAAACACACTCTGCTTTTGAGAAATGAGCACTCTTCTACTCTACTGTGTTTCCTATGGGGTCCGAACAGTGAGCTTGCTCAGAACAAAAGAACTGTACTTCCTACACACACGGCCATATCTAGTTCAATTCTGCTTAGGAAACTGACAAGAACAGTAGATCCACTCAGTCCAATACACTGTACTTGCTGGGAACAGACGCTAGTGCTATTTGTCCTGTGTATGGCAATGGCAGCGCAATAGTGACTCTTCTTACCATAAAACAACTCTTGCTCGTAGGACCAGAAACTGCATGTGATTCCACTCCATTTAGGACTGGGAAACAAACGCTAGCTTGCCTTACAAGAAGCACACTCTGCTTTTGAGAAAAGAGCACTCTTCTACTTTACTCTGTTTGCTATGGGGTCTAAACAGTGACCTTGCTCAGAACAAAAAAACTGTGCTTCCTACACATGGACCATATCTAGTTCAACTCTGCTTATAAAACTGACAAGAAGATTAGCTCCTATTCAGTCCAATACAATGTACTTGCTGGGAACAGACGCGAGTGCTATTTTCACTGTGTATGGCATTTGGAGCAGAATAGTGACTCTTCTTACCAGAAAACAACTCTTGCTCGTAGGAACAAAAACTGTCTGTGACTCAACTCCATTTAGGACTGGGAAACAAACGCGAGCTCGCTTTACAAGAAACACACTCTGCTTTAGATAAAAGAGCACTCTTCTACTCTACTGTGTTTCCTATAGGGCCAGAACAGTGAGCTTGCTCAGAACATAATAACTGTGCTTCCTACACACACGGGCCATATCTAGTTCAACTCTGCTTAGGAAACTGACAAGAACAGTAGCTCCTCTTCAGTCCGATACACTGTACTTGCTGAGAACAGATGCGAGTGCTATTTGCACTGTGTATGGAAATTGGAGCACAATAGTGACTCGTCTTACCAGAAAACAACTCTTGCTCGTAGGACAAAAAACTGCATGTGACTCAACTCCATTTAGGACTGGGAAACAAACTCTAGCTCGCCTTACAGGAAACACACTCTGCTTTTGAGAAAAGGGCACTCTTCTACTCTACTGTGTTTCTATAGGGCAGGGAACAGTGAGCTTGCTCAGAACAAATGAATTGTGCTTCCTAGACACACGGGCCATATCTAGTTCAACTCTGCTTAGGAAACTGAGAAGAACAGTAGCTCCTCTTCAGTCCAATAAACGGTACTTGCTGGGAACAGACTGTAGTGCTATTTGCACTGTGTATGGAAATGGGAGCCCAATAGTGACTTTCCTTACCAGAAAACATCTCTTGCTCGTAGGAACAGAATCTGCATGTGATTCAACTCCATTTAGGACTGGGAAACAAAAGCTAGCTCGCCTTACAAGAAACACACTCTGCTTTAGAGAAAAGAGAACTCTTCTACTCTACTGTGTTTCTTATGGGGTCCAAACAGTGAGCTTGCTCAGAAGAAAGAACTGTGCTTCCTACACACACGGACCATATGTAGTTCAACTTTGCTTAGGAAACTGACAAGAACAGTAGCTCCTCTTCAGTCCAATACACTGTACTTGCTGGGAACAGACACGAGTGCTATTTGCACTGTGTATGGCAATGAGCGCAATAGTGACTTCCCTTACCAAAAACAACTCTTGCTCGTAGGACCACAAACTGCATGTGATTCAACTCCATTTAGGACTGGGAAACAAATGCTAGCTGGCCTTACATGAAACACACTCTGCTTTAGAGAAAAGAGCACTCATCTACTCTACTGTGTTTCCTATAGGGCCAGAACAGTAGCTTGCTCAGAACATAAGAACTGTGCTTCCTACACACACGGGCCATATCTAGTTCAACTCTGCTTAGGAAACTGAAAAGAACAGTAGCTCCTCTTAAGTCTGATACACTGTACTTGCTGGGAACAGACGCGAGTGCTATATGCACTGTGTATGCCAATGAAAGCACAATCGTGACTTTCCTTACCAGAAAACATCTCTTGCTCGTAGGACAAGAAACTGCATGTGATTCAACTCCATTTAGGACTGGGAAACAAACGCTAGCTCGCCTTACAAGAAACATACTCTGCCTTCGAGAAAAGAGCACTCTTCTACTCTTCTGTGTTTCCTATGGGGTCCGAACAGTGAGCTTGCTCAGAACAAAAGAACTGTGCTTCCTACACACACGGCCATATCTAGTTCAATTCTGCTTAGGAACCTGTCAAGAACAATAGATCCTCTACAGTCCAATACACTGTACTTGCTGGGAACAGACGCCAGTGCTATTTGTCCTGTGTATGGCAATGGCAGGGCAATAGTGACTCTTCTTACCGTAAAACAATTCTTGCTCGTAGGACCAGAAACTGCATGTGATTCCACTCCATTTAAGACTGGGAAACAAACACTAGCTCGCCTTACAAGAAACACACTCTGCTTTTGAGAAAAGAGCACTCTTCTACTCTACTGTGTTTCCAATGGGTTCCAAACAGTGAGCTTGCTCAGAACAAAAGAACTGTGATTCCTACACACATGGACCATATATAGTTCAACTTTGCTTAGGAAAGTGACAAGAACAGTAGCTCCTATTCAGTCCAATACACTGTACGTGCTGGGAACAGACGACAGTGCTATTTGTCCTGTGTATGGCAATGGCAGCACAATAGTGACTCTTCTTACCAGAAAACAACTTTTGCTCGTAGTACCAGAAACTGCATGGGATTCAACTCCATTTAGTACTGGGAAACAAATGCTAGCACGCCTTACATGAAACACACTCTGCTTTTGAGAAAAGAGCACTCTTCTACTCTACTGTGTTTCCTATGGGATCCGAACAGTGAGCTTGCTCAGAACATAATAACTGTGCTTTCTACACACATGGGCCATATCTAGTTCAACTCTGCTTAGGAAACTGACAAGAACAGTAGCTCCTCTTCAGTCTGATACACTGTACTTGGTGGGAACAGATGCGAGTGCTATTTGCACTGTGTGTGGCAATGGGAGCTCAATAGTGACTTTCCTTACGAGAAAACAACTCCTGCTCCTAGGACCACAAACTGCATGTGATTCAACTGCATTTATGACTGGGAAACAAATGCTAGCTCGCCTTACAAGAAACACTCTCTGCTTTTGAGAAAAGAGCACTCTTCTACTGTACTGTGTTTCCTATGGGGTCCAAACAGTGGGCTTGCTCAGAACAAAGAACTGTGCTTCCTACACACATGGACCATATCTAGTACAACTCTGCTTAAGAAACTGACACAAACAGTAGCTCCTCTTCAGTTCAATACACTGTACTTGCTGGGAACAGACGCGAGTGCTATTTGTACTGTGTATGGCATTTGGAGCACAATAGTGACTCTTCTTACCAGAAAACAACTCTTGCTCGTAGGACCAAAAACTGCATGTGACTCACCTCCATTTAGGACTGGGAAACAAACGCTAGCTTGCCTTACAAGAAACACACTCTGCTTTAGAGAAAATAGCACTCTTCTACTATACTGTGTTTCCTATAGGGCCAGAACAGTGAGCTTGCTCAGAACATAAAAACTGTGCTTCCTACACACACGGGCCATATCTAGTTCAACTCTGCTTAGGAAACTGACAAGAACAGTAGCTCCTCTTCAGTCAGATACACTATACTTACTGAGAACAGAAGGGCGTGCTACTTGCACTGTGTATGGCAATTGGAGCACAATAATGACTCGTCTTACCAGAAAACAACTCTTGCTCGTAGGACAAAATACTGCATGTGACTCAACTCCATTTAGGACTGGGAAACAAACTCTAGCTCGCCTTACAAGAAACACACTCTGCTTTTGAGAAAAGAGCACTCTTCTACTCTACTGTGTTTCCTATAGGGCCAGAACAGTGAGCTTGCTCAGAACAAATGAACTGTGCTTCCTAGACACACGGGCCATATCTAGTTCAACTCTGCTTAGGAAACTGACAAGAAGGGTAGCCTCTCTTCTGTCCGATACAGTGTACTTGCTCGGAACAGATGCGAGTGCTATTTGCACTGTGTATGGCAATGGGAGCTCAATAGTGACTTTCCTTACCAGAAAACAACTCTTGCTCCTAGGACCAGAAACAACATGTGATTCAACTCCGTTTAGGACTGGGAAACAAATGCTAGCAAGCCTTACATGAAACACACTCTGCTTTTGAGAAAAGAGCACTCTTCTACTCTACTGTGTTTCCTATGGAGTCAAAACAGTGAGCTTGCTCAGAACAAAAGAACTGTGCTTCCAACACACACGGATCATATCTAGTTCAACTCTGCTTAGGAAACTGACAAGAACAGTAGCTCCTATTCAGTCCAATAGACTGTACTTGCTGGGAAAATACGCGAGTGCTATTTGCCCTGTGTATGGCAATGGGAGCACAATAGTGACTTTCCTTACCAGAAAACAACTCTTGTTCGTAGGACCAGAAACTGCATGTGATTCAAATCCATTTAAGACTGGGAAACAAACGCTAGCTCGCCTTACAAGAAAAACACTCTGCTTTTGAGAAAAGAGCACTCTTCTACTCTACTGTGTTTCCTATGGGGTCCGAACAGTGTGCTTGCTCAGAACAAAAGAACTGTGCTTCCTACACACACGGCCATACCTAGTTCAATTCTGCTTAGGAACCTGACAAGACCAGTAGATCCTCTTCAGTCCAATACGCTGTACTTGCTGGGAACAGAAGCCAGTGCTATTTGTCCTGTGTATGGCAAAGGCAGCGCAATAGTGACTATTCTTACCATAAAAAACTCTTGCTCGTAGGACCACAAACTGCATGTGATTGAACTCCATTTAGGACTGGGAAACAAATGCTAGCTCGCCTTACAAGAAACACACTCTGCTTTTGAGAAATGAGCACTCTTCTACTCTACTGTGTTTCCTATGGGGTCCGAACAGTGAGCTTGCTCAGAACAAAAGAACTGTACTTCCTACACACACGGCCATATCTAGTTCAATTCTGCTTAGGAAACTGACAAGAACAGTAGATCCACTCAGTCCAATACACTGTACTTGCTGGGAACAGACGCTAGTGCTATTTGTCCTGTGTATGGCAATGGCAGCGCAATAGTGACTCTTCTTACCATAAAACAACTCTTGCTCGTAGGACCAGAAACTGCATGTGATTCCACTCCATTTAGGACTGGGAAACAAACGCTAGCTTGCCTTACAAGAAGCACACTCTGCTTTTGAGAAAAGAGCACTCTTCTACTTTACTCTGTTTGCTATGGGGTCTAAACAGTGACCTTGCTCAGAACAAAAAAACTGTGCTTCCTACACATGGACCATATCTAGTTCAACTCTGCTTATAAAACTGACAAGAAGATTAGCTCCTATTCAGTCCAATACAATGTACTTGCTGGGAACAGACGCGAGTGCTATTTTCACTGTGTATGGCATTTGGAGCAGAATAGTGACTCTTCTTACCAGAAAACAACTCTTGCTCGTAGGAACAAAAACTGTCTGTGACTCAACTCCATTTAGGACTGGGAAACAAACGCGAGCTCGCTTTACAAGAAACACACTCTGCTTTAGATAAAAGAGCACTCTTCTACTCTACTGTGTTTCCTATAGGGCCAGAACAGTGAGCTTGCTCAGAACATAATAACTGTGCTTCCTACACACACGGGCCATATCTAGTTCAACTCTGCTTAGGAAACTGACAAGAACAGTAGCTCCTCTTCAGTCCGATACACTGTACTTGCTGAGAACAGATGCGAGTGCTATTTGCACTGTGTATGGAAATTGGAGCACAATAGTGACTCGTCTTACCAGAAAACAACTCTTGCTCGTAGGACAAAAAACTGCATGTGACTCAACTCCATTTAGGACTGGGAAACAAACTCTAGCTCGCCTTACAGGAAACACACTCTGCTTTTGAGAAAAGGGCACTCTTCTATTCTACTGTGTTTCTATAGGGCAGGGAACAGTGAGCTTGCTCAGAACAAATGAATTGTGCTTCCTAGACACACGGGCCATATCTAGTTCAACTCTGCTTAGGAAACTGAGAAGAACAGTAGCTCCTCTTCAGTCCAATAAACGGTACTTGCTGGGAACAGACTGTAGTGCTATTTGCACTGTGTATGGAAATGGGAGCCCAATAGTGACTTTCCTTACCAGAAAACATCTCTTGCTCGTAGGAACAGAATCTGCATGTGATTCAACTCCATTTAGGACTGGGAAACAAAAGCTAGCTCGCCTTACAAGAAACACACTCTGCTTTAGAGAAAAGAGAACTCTTCTACTCTACTGTGTTTCTTATGGGGTCCAAACAGTGAGCTTGCTCAGAAGAAAGAACTGTGCTTCCTACACACACGGACCATATGTAGTTCAACTTTGCTTAGGAAACTGACAAGAACAGTAGCTCCTCTTCAGTCCAATACACTGTACTTGCTGGGAACAGACACGAGTGCTATTTGCACTGTGTATGGCAATGAGCGCAATAGTGACTTCCCTTACCAAAAACAACTCTTGCTCGTAGGACCACAAACTGCATGTGATTCAACGCCATTTAGGACTGGGAAACAAATGCTAGCTGGCCTTACATGAAACACACTCTGCTTTTGAGAAAAGAGCACTCTTCTACTCTACTGTGTTTCCTAAGGGGTCCAAACAGTGAGCTTGCTCAGAACAAAGAACTGTGCTTCCTACACACGTGGACCATATCTAGTTCAACTCTGCTTAGGAAACTGACAAGAACAGTAGCTCCTATTCAGTCCAATACACTGTACATGATGGGAACAGACGCGAGTGCTATTTGCACTGTGTATGGCTTTTGGAGCACAATAGTGACTCTTCTTACCAGAAAACAACTCTTGCTTGTAGGACCAAAAACTGCATGTGATTCAACTCCATTTAGGACTGGGAAACAAATGCTAGCTGGCCTTACATGAAACACACTCTGCTTTAGAGAAAAGAGCACTCATCTACTCTACTGTGTTTCCTATAGGGCCAGAACAGTAGCTTGCTCAGAACATAAGAACTGTGCTTCCTACACACACGGGCCATATCTAGTTCAACTCTGCTTAGGAAACTGAAAAGAACAGTAGCTCCTCTTAAGTCTGATACACTGTACTTGCTGGGAACAGACGCGAGTGCTATATGCACTGTGTATGCCAATGAAAGCACAATCGTGACTTTCCTTACCAGAAAACATCTCTTGCTCGTAGGACAAGAAACTGCATGTGATTCAACTCCATTTAGGACTGGGAAACAAACGCTAGCTCGCCTTACAAGAAACATACTCTGCCTTCGAGAAAAGAGCACTCTTCTACTCTTCTGTGTTTCCTATGGGGTCCGAACAGTGAGCTTGCTCAGAACAAAAGAACTGTACTTCCTACACACACGGCCATATCTAGTTCAATTCTGCTTAGGAACCTGTCAAGAACAATAGATCCTCTACAGTCCAATACACTGTACTTGCTGGGAACAGACGCCAGTGCTATTTGTCCTGTGTATGGCAATGGCAGGGCAATAGTGACTCTTCTTACCGTAAAACAATTCTTGCTCGTAGGACCAGAAACTGCATGTGATTCCACTCCATTTAAGACTGGGAAACAAACACTAGCTCGCCTTACAAGAAACACACTCTGCTTTTGAGAAAAGAGCACTCTTCTACTCTACTGTGTTTCCAATGGGTTCCAAACAGTGAGCTTGCTCAGAACAAAAGAACTGTGCTTCCTACACACATGGACCATATATAGTTCAACTTTGCTTAGGAAAGTGACAAGAACAGTAGCTCCTATTCAGTCCAATACACTGTACGTGCTGGGAACAGACGCCAGTGCTATTTGTCCTGTGTATGGCAATGGCAGCACAATAGTGACTCTTCTTACCAGAAAACAACTTTTGCTCGTAGTACCAGAAACTGCATGGGATTCAACTCCATTTAGGACTGGGAAACAAACGCTAGCTCGCCTTACAAGAAACACACTCTGCTTTAGAGAAAAGAGCACTCTTCTACTCTACTGTGTTTCCTATGGGGTCCAAACAGTGAGCTTGCTCAGAACAAAAGAACTGTGCTTCCTACACACACGGGCCATATGTAGTTCAACTCTGCTTAGGAAACTGACAAGAACAGTAGCACCTATTCAGTCCAATACACTGTACTTGCTGGTAACAGACGCGAGTGCTCTTTGCACTGTGTATGGCAATCGGAGCGCAATGTGACTTTCATTACCAGAAAACAACTCTTGTTCGTAGGACCAGAAACTGCATGTGATTCAACTCCATTTAGGACTAGGAAACAAACGCTAGCTCGCATTACAAGAAACACACTCTGCTTTAGAGAAAAGAGCACTCATTTACTCTACTGTGTTTCCTATAGGGCCAGAACAGTGAGCTTGCTCAGAACATAAGAACTGTGCTTCCTACACACACGGGCCATATCTAGTTCAACTCTGCTTAGGAAACTGAGAAGAACAGTAGCTCCTCTTCAGTCCAATACACGGTACTTGCTGGGAACAGACTGGAGTTCTATTTGCACTGTGTATGGAAATGGGAGCCCAATAGTGACTTTCCTTACCAGAAAACATCTCTTGCTCGTAGGAACAGAATCTGCATGTGATTCAACTCCATTTAGGACTGGGAAACAAAAGCTAGCTCGCCTTACAAGAAACACACTCTGCTTTAGAGAAAAGAGAACTCTTCTACTCTACTGTGTTTCCTATGGCGTCCAAACAGTGAGCTTGCTCAGAAGAAAGAACTGTGCTTCCTACACACACGGACCATATGTAGTTCAACTTTGCTTAGGAAACTGACAAGAACAGTAGCTCCTCTTCAGTCCAATACACTGTACTTGCTGGGAACAGACACGAGTGCTATTTGCACTGTGTATGGCAATGGGCGCAATAGTGACTTTCTTTACCAAAAACAACTCTTGCTCGTAGGACCACAAACTGCATGTGATTCAACGCCATTTAGGACTGGGAAACAAATGCTAGCTGGCCTTACATGAAACACACTCTGCTTTGGAGAAAAGAGCACTCTTCTACTCTACTGTGTTTCCTATAGGGCCAGAACAGTGAGCTTGCTCAGAACATAAGAACTGTGCTTCCTACACACAAGGGCCATATCTAGTTCAACTCTGCTTAGGAAACTGAGAATAACAGTAGCTCCTCTTCAGTCCGATACACTGTACTTTCTGGGAACAGACGCGAGTGCTTTTTGTACTGTGTATGGCAAGGAGAGCGCATTAGTGACTTTCCTTACCAGAAAACAACTCTTGCTCGGAGGACCAGAAACTGCATGTGATTCAACTCCATTTAGGACTGGGAAACAAATGCTAGCTCGCCTTACAAGAAACACACTCTGCTTTTGAGAAAAGAGCACTCTTCTACTCTACTGTGATTCCTATAGGGTCCGAACAGTGAGCTTGCTCAGAACAAAAGAACTGTGCTTCCTACACACACGGCCATATCTAGTTCAATTCTGCTTAGGAAACTGACAAGAACAGTTGATCCTCTTCAGTCCAATACAATGTACTTGCTGGGAACAGACGCCAGTGCTATTTGTCCTGTGTATGGCAATGGCAGCGCAATAGTGACTCTTCTTACCATAAAACAACTCTTGCTCATAGGACCAGAAACTGCATGTGATTCAACTCCATTTAGGACAGGGAAACAAACGCTAGCTCGCTTTTCAAGAAACACAATCTGCATTAGAGAAAAGAGCTCTCTTCTACTCTACTGTGTTTCCTATAGGGCCAGAACAGTGAGCTTGCTCAGAACAAAAGAATTGTGCTTCCTACACACGGGCCACATCTACTTCAACTCTGCTTAGGAAACTGACAAGAACTGTAGCTCCTCTTCAGTCCGATACACTGTACTTGCTGGGAACAGACGGGAGTGCTATTTGTACTGTGTATGGCAATGGGAGCACAATAGTGACTTTCCTTACCAGAAAACAACTCTTGCTCTTAGGACCAGAAACTGCATGTCATTCAACTTCATTTAGGACTGGGAATCAAACGCTAGCTCGCCTTACATGAAACACACTCTGCTTTTGAGAAAAGAGCACTCTTCTACTCTACTGTGTTTCCTATGGTGTCCGAACAGTGAGCTTGCTCAGAACAAAAGAACTGTGCTTCCTACACACACGGCCATATCTAGTTCAATTCTGCTTAGGAACCTGACAAGAACAGTAGATCCTCTTCAGTCCAATACACTGTACTTGCTGGGAACAGACGCCAGTGCTTTTTGTCCTGTGTATGGCAATGGCAGCGCAATAGTGACTCTTCTTACCAGAAAACAACTCTTGCTCGTAGGACTAGAAATTGCATGTGATTCAACTGCATTTAGGACTGGGAAACAAACGCTAGCTCGCCTTACAAGAAACACACTCTGCTTTAGAGAAAAGAGCATTCTTCTACTCTACTGTGTTTCCTATGGTGTCCGAACAGTGAGCTTGCTCAGAACAAAAAAAACTGTTCTTCCTACACACACGGCCATATCTATTTCAACTCTGCTTAAGAACCTGACAAGAACAGTAGCTCCTATTCAGTCCAATACACTGTACTTGCTGCGCACAGACGCCAGTGCTATTTGTCCTGTGTATGGCAATGGCAGCGCAATAGTGACTCTTCTTACCAGAAAACAACTCTTGCTCGTAGTACCAGAAACTGCATGGGATTCAACTCCACTTAGGACTGGGAAACAAATGCTAGTTCGCCTTTAAAGAAACACACTCTGCTTTTGAAAAAAGAGCACTCTTCACCTCCACTGTGTTTCCTATGGGGTACAAACAGTGAGCTTGCTAAGAACAAAAGAACTGTGCTTCCTACACACATGGACCATATCTAGCTCAACTCTGCTTAGGAAACTGACAAGAACAGTAGCTCCTATTCAGTCCAATACACTGTACTTGCAGGGAACAGACGGGAGTGCTATTTGCACTGTATAAGGCATTTGGAGCGCAATAGTGACTCTTCTTACCAGAAAACAACTCTTGCTCGTAGGACCAAAAACTGCATGTGACTCAACTCCATTTAGGACTGGGAAACAAATGCGAGCTCACCTAACAAGAAACACACTCTGCTTTAGAGAAAAGTGCACTCTTCTACTCTACTGTGTTTCCTATGAGGCCAGAACAGTGAGCTTGCTCAGAACATATGAACTGTGCCTCCTACACACAGGGGCCATATGTAGTTCATCTCTGCTTAGGAAACTGACAAGAACAGTAGCTCCTCTTCATTCCGATACACTGTACTTGCTGTGAACAGACGCATGGGCTATTTGCACTGTGTATGGCAAAGGGAGCACAAAAGTGACTATCCTTACGAGAAAACAACTCTTGCTCGTAGGACCAGAAACTGCATGTGATTCCACACCATTTAGGACTGGGAAACAAATGCTAGCTCGCCTTACAAGAAACATACTCTGCTTTAGAGAAAAGAGCACTCTTCTAATCTACTGTGTTTCCTATGGGGTCCAAACAGTGAGCTTGCTCAGAACAAAAGAACTGTGCTTCCTACATACACGGACCATATCTAGTTCAACTCTGCTTAGTAAACTGACAAGAACAGCAGCTCCTCTTCAGTCTGATACACTGTACTTGCTGGGAACAGACGCGAGTGCTATTTGCACTGTGTATGGCAATGGGAGCGCAATAGTGACTTTCCTTACCAGAAAACAACTCTTGCTCATAGGACCAGAAACTGCATGTGATTCAAGTCTATTTAGGAATGGGAAACAAACGCTAGCTCGCCTTACAAGAAACACACTCTGCTTTTGAGAAAACAGCACGCTTCTACTCTACTGTGTTTCCTATAGGGCCAGAACAGTGAGCTTGCTCAGAACAAAAGAACTGTGCTTCCTACACACACGGCCATATCTAGTTCAATTCTGCTTAGGAACCTGACAAGAACAGTAGATCCTCTTCAGTCCAATACACTGTACTTGTTGCGAACAGACGCCAGTGCTATTTGTCCTGTGTATGGCAATGGCAGCGCAATAGTGGCTCTTCTTACCAGAAAACAACTCTTGCTCGTAGTATCAGAAACTGCATGGGATTCAACTTCTTTTAGGACTGGGAAACAAACGCTGGATCGCTTTCAAGAAACACACTCTGCTTTAGAGAAAAGAGCACTCTTCTACTCTACTGTGTTTCCTATGGGTTCCAAACAGAGAGCTTGCTCAGAACAAAAGAACTGTGCTTCCTACACACATGGATCATATACAGTTCAACTCTGCTTAGGAAACTGACAAGAACAGTACTACCTATTCAGTCCAATACACTGTACTTGCTGGGAACAGACGCCAGTGCTATTTGCACTGTGTATGGCAATGGGAGCACAATAGTGACTTTCCTTACCAGAAAACAACTCTTGATCGTAGGACCAGAAACTGCATGTGATTCAACTCCATTTAGGACTGGGAAACAAATGCTAGCTCGCCTTAAAAGAAACACACTCTGCTTTTAAGAAAAGAGCACTCTTCTACTCTACTGTGTTTCCTATGTGGTCCAAACAGTGAGCTTGCAAAGAACAAAAGAACTGTGCTTCCTACATACACGGACCATATCTAGTTCAACTCTGCTTAGTAAACTGACAAGAACAGCAGCTCCTCTTCAGTCTGATACACTGTACTTGCTGGGAACAGACGCGAGTGCTATTTGCACTGTGTATGGCAATGGGAGCGCAATAGTGACTTTCCTTACCAGAAAACAACTCTTGCTCATAGGACCAGAAACTGCATGTGATTCAAGTCTATTTAGGAATGGGAAACAAACGCTAGCTCGCCTTACAAGAAACACACTCTGCTTTTGAGAAAAGAGCACTCTTCTACTCTACTGTGTTTCCTATGGGCTCCAAACAGTGAGCTTGCTCGGAACAAAAGAACTGTGCTTCCTACACACGGGCCATATCTAGTTCAACTCTGCTTAGGAAACTGACAAGAACAGTAGCTTCTATTCAGTCCAATACACTGTACTTGCTGGGAACAGACGCGAGTGCTATTTGCACTGTGTATGGAAATGGGAGTGCAATAGTGACTTTCCTTACCAGAAAACAACTCTTGCTCGTAGGACCACAAACTGCATGTGATTCAACGCCATTTAGGACTGGGAAACAAATGCTAGCTCGACTTAAAAGAAACACACTCTGCTTTTAAGAAAAGAGCACTCTTCTACTCTACTGTGTTTCCTATAGGTCCAGAACAGTGAGCTTGCTCAGAACAAAAGAATTGTGCTTCCTACACACGGGCCATATCTAGTTCAACTCTGCTTAGGGCACTGACTAGAACAGTAGCTTCTCTTCAGTCCGATACACTGTACTTGCTGGGAACAGACGCGAGAGCTATTTGCACTGTGGATGGCATTGGGAGCGCAATAGTGACTTTACTTACCAGAAAACAACTCTTGCCTGTAGGACCAGAAACTGCATGTGATTCAACTCCATTTAGGACTGGGAAACAAATGCTAGCTCGCCTTACATGAAACTCACTCTGCTTTTGAGAAAAGAGCACTCTTCTACTCTACTGTTTTTCCTATGGGGTCCAAACAGTGAGCTTGCTCTGATCAAAAGAACTGTGCTTCCTACACACACGGGCCATATCTAGTTCAACTCTGTTTAGGAAACTGTCAAGAACAGGAGCTCCTCTTCAGTCCAATACTCTGTACTTGCAGGGAGCAGACGCGAGTGCTATTTGCAGTGTGTATGGCAATGGGAGCACAATAGTGACTCTTCATACAAGAAAACAACTCTTGCTCGTAGGACAAAAAACTGCATGTGACTCAACTCCATTAAGGACTGGGAAACAAATGCAAGCTCACCTTACAAGAAACACACTCTGCTTTTGAGAAAACAGCACGCTTCTACTCTACTGTGTTTCCTATAGGGCCAGAACAGTGAGCTTGCTCAGAACAAAAGAACTGTGCTTCCTACACACACGGCCATATCTAGTTCAATTCTGCTTAGGAACCTGACAAGAACAGTAGATCCTCTTCAGTCCAATACACTGTACTTGTTGCGAACAGACGCCAGTGCTATTTGTCCTGTGTATGGCAATGGCAGCGCAATAGTGACTCTTCTTACCAGAAAACAACTCTTGCTCGTAGTACCAGAAACTGCATGGGATTCAACTCCATTTAGGACTGGGAAACAAACGCTAGATCGCTTTCAAGAAACACACTCTGCTTTAGAGAAAAGAGCACTCTTCTACTCTACTGTGTTTCCTATGGGTTCCAAACAGAGAGCTTGCTCAGAACAAAAGAACTGTGCTTCCTACACACATGGATCATATACAGTTCAACTCTGCTTAGGAAACTGACAAGAACAGTACTACCTATTCAGTCCAATACACTGTACTTGCTGGGAACAGACGCCAGTGCTATTTGCACTGTGTATGGCAATGGGAGCACAATAGTGACTTTCCTTACCAGAAAACAACTCTTGATCGTAGGACCAGAAACTGCATGTGATTCAACTCCATTTAGGACTGGGAAACAAATGCTAGCTCGCCTTAAAAGAAACACACTCTGCTTTTAAGAAAAGAGCACTCTTCTACTCTACTGTGTTTCCTATGGGGTCCAAACAGTGAGCTTGCAAAGAACAAAAGAACTGTGCTTCCTACACACATGGACCATATCTAGTTAAACTCTGCTTAGGAAACTGACAAGAACAGTAGCTCCTATTCAGTCCAATACACTGTACTTGCTGGGAACAGACACATGTGCTATTTGCACTGTGTATGGCATTTGGAGCACAATAGTGACTCTTCTTACCAGAAAACATCTCTTGCTCATAGGACCAAAAAACTGCATGTCACTCAACTCCATTTAGGACTGGGAAATAAACGCAAGCTCGCCTTACAAGAAACACACTCTGCTTTAGAGAAAAGAGCACTCTTCTACTCTACTGTGTTTCCTATAGGGCCAGAATAGTGAGCTTGCTCAGAACATAATAACTGTGCTTCCTAAACACACAGGCCATATCTAGTTCAACTCTGCTTAGGAAACTGACAAGAACAGTAGCTCCACTTCAGTCCGATACACTGTACTTGCTGGGAAAAGACGCGAGTGCTCTTTGCACTGTGTATGGCAAAGGGAGCACAATAGTGACTTTCCTTACCAGAAAACAACTCTTGCTCGTAGTACCAGAAACTGCATGGGATTCAACTCCATTTAGGACTGGGAAACAAACGCTAGCTTGCCTTACAAAAAACACACTCTGCTTTTGAGAAAAGAGTACTCTTCTACTCTACTGTGTTTCCTATGGGATCCGAACAGTTAGCTTGCTCAGAACAAAAGAACTGTGCTTCCTACACACACGGCCATATCTAGTTCAATTCTGCTTAGGAACCTGACAAGAACAGTAGATCCTCTTCAGTCCAATACACTGTGCTTGCTGGGAACAGACGCCAGTGCTATTTGTCCTGTGTATGGCAATGGCAGCGCAATAGTGACTCTTCTTAACATAAAACAACTCTTGCTCGTAGGACCAGAAACTGCATGTGATTCAACTCCATTTAAGACTGGGAAACAAAAGCTAGCTCGCCTGACAAGAAACACACTCTGCTTTAGAGAAAAGAGCACTCTTCTACTCTACTGTGTTTCTTATAGGGCCAGAACAGTGAGCTTGCTCAGAACAAAAGAACTGTGCTTCCTACACACGGGCCATATCTAGTTCAACTCCGCTTAGGACACTGACAAGAACAGTAGCTTCTCTTCAGTCCGATACACTGTACTTACTGGGAACAGACGCGAGAGCTATTTGCACTGTGGATGGCAATGGGAGCGCAATAGTGACTTTCTTTACCAGAAAACATCTCTTGCTCGTAGGTCCAGAAACTGCATGTGATTCAACTCCATTTAGGACTGGGAAACAAATGCTAGCTCGCCTTTCGTGAAACACACTCTGCTTTTGAGAAAAGAGCACACTTCTACTCTACTGTGTTTCCTATGGGGTCCGAACAGTGAGCTTGCTCTGAACAAAAGAACTGTGCTTCCTACACACACGGGCCATATCTAGTTCAACTCTGCTTAGGAAACTGACAAGAACAGGAGCTCCTCTTCAGTCCAATACTCTGTACTTGCAGGGAGCAGACGCGAGTGCTATTTGCACTGTGTATGGCAATGGGAGCACAATAGTGACTCTTCATACAAGAAAACAACTCTTGCTCATAGGACAAAAAAACTGCATGTGACTCAACTCCATTTAGGACTGGGAAACAAACGCAAGCTCGCCTTACAAGAAACACACTCTGCTTTTGAGAAAAGAGCACTCTTCTACTCTACTGTGTTTCCTATAGGGCCAGAACAGTGAGCTTGCTCAGAACATAATAACTGTGCTTCCTACACACACGGCCATATCTAGTTCAATTCTGCTTAGGAACCTGACAAGAACAGTAGATCCTCTTCAGTCCAATATACTGTACTTGCTGCGAACAGACACCAGTGCTATTTGTCCTGTTTATGGCAATGGCAGCGCTATAGTGACTATTCTTACCATAAAACAACTCTTGATCGTAGGACCAGAAACTGCATGTGATTCCACTACATTTAGGACTGGGAAACAAACGCTAGCTCGCCTTACAAGAAACACACTTTGCTTTAGAGTAAAGAGCACTCTTCTACTGTACTGTGTTTCCTATAGGTCCAGAACAGTGAGCTTGCTCTGAACAAAAGATCTGTGCTTCCTACACACACTGCCATATCTAGTTCAATTCTGCTTAGGAACCTGACAAGAACAGTAGATCCTCTTCAGTCCAATACACTGTACTTGCTGCGAACAGACGCCAGTGCTATTTGTCCTGAGTATGGCAATGGCAGCGCAATAGTGACTTTCCTTGCCAGAAAACAACTCTTGCTCGTAGGAACAGAAACTGCATGTGATTCAACTCCATTTAGGACTGGGAAACAAACGCTAGCTCGCCTTACAAGAAACACACTCTGCTTTTGAGAAAAGAACACTCTTCTACTCTACTGTGTTTCCAATGCTGTCCAAACAGTGAGCTTGCTCAGAACAAAGAACTGTGCTTCCTACACACATGGATCATATCTAGTTCAACTTTGCTTAGGAAACTGACAAGAACAGTAGCTCGTATTCATTCCAATACACTGTACTTGCTGGGAACAGACGCGAGTGCTATTTGTACTGTGTATGGCAATTGGAGCACAATAGTGACTCGTCTTACCAGAAAACAACTCTTGCTTGTAGGACAAAAAACTGCATGTGACTCAACTCTATTTAGGACTGGGATACAAACGGTAGCTCGCCTTACGAGAAACACACTCTGCTTTTGAGAAAAGAGCACTCTTCTACTCTACTGTGTTTCCTATAGGGCCAGAACAGTGAGCTTGCTCAGAACAAATGAACTGTGCTTCCTAGACACACGGGCCATATCTAGTTCAACTCTGCTTAGGAAACTGAGAAGAACAGTAGCTCCTATTCAGTCCAATACACTGTACTTGCTGGGAACAGACACATGTGCTATTTGCACTGTGTATGGCAATGGGAGCGCAATAATGACTTTCCTTGCCAGAAAACAACTCTTGCTCATAGGACCAGAAACTGCATGTGATTCAACTACATTTAGGACTGGGAAACAAACGCTAGCTCGCCTTACAAGAAACACACTGCTTTAGAGAAAAGAGCACTCTTCTACTCTACTGTGTTTCCTATGTGGTCCAAACAGTGAGCTTGATCAGAACATAAGAACTGTGCTTCCTACACACACGGACTATATGTAGTTTAACTCTGCTATGGAAACTGACAAGAACAGTAGCTCCTCTTCAGTCCAATACACTGTACTTGCTGGGAACAGACGCGAGTGCTATTTACACTGTGTATGGCATTGAGAGCACAATAGTGACTTTCCTTACCAGAAAACCACTCTTGCTCATAGGACCACAAACAGCATGTGATTCAACACCATTTAGGACTGGGAAACAAATGCTAGCTCGCCTTACAAGAAACACACTCTGCTTTTGAGAAAAGAGCACTCTTCTACTCTACTGTGTTTCCTATAGGGCCAGAACAGTTAGCTTGCTCAGAACATAAGTACTGTGCTTCCTACACACACGGGCCATATCTAGTTCAGCTCTGCTTAGGAAACTGACAAGAACAGTAGCTCCTCTTCAGTCCGATACCCTGTACTTGCTGGGAACAGACACGAGTGCTATTTGCACTGTGTATGGCAATGGGAGCGCAATAGTGACTTTCCTTACCAGAAAACAACTCTTGCTTGTAGGACCAGAAACTGCATTTGATTCAACTCCATTTAGGACTGGGAAACAAACGCTAGCTCGCCTTACAAGAAATACACTCTGCTTTTGAGAAAAGAGCACTCTTCTACTCTACTGTGTTTCCTATGGGGTCCGAACAGTGAGCTTGCTCAGAACAAAAGAACTGTGCTTACTACACAAGGGCCATATCTAGTTCAATTCTGCATAGGAACCTGACAAGAACAGTAGATCCTCTTCAGTCCAATACACTGTACTTGCTGGGAACAGACACAAGTGCTATTTGTCCTGTGTATGGCAATGGCAGCGCAATAGTGACTATTCTTACCATAAAACATCTCTTGCACGTAGGACCAGAAACTGCATGTGATTCCACTCCATTTAGGACTGGGACACAAAAGCTAGCTCGCCTTACAAGAAACACACTCTGCTTTTGAGAAAAGAGCACTCTTCTACTCTACTGTGTTTCCTATGGGGTCCAAACAGTGAGCTTGCTCAGAACAAAAGACTGTACTTCCTACACACAAGGACCATATGTAGTTCAACTCTGCTTAGGAAACTGACAAGAACAGTAGCTCCTCTTCACTCCAACACACTGTACTTGCTGGGAACAGACGCGAGTGCTATTTGCACTGTGTATGGCAATGGGAGCACAATAGTGACTTTTTTTTTTACCAGAAAACAACTCTTGTTCGTAGGAAAAGAAACTGCATGTGATTCAACTCCATTTAGGACTGGGAAACAAACGCTAGCTCGCCTTACAAGAAACACACTCTGCTTTTGAGAAAAGAGCACTCTTCTACTCTACTGTGTTTCCTATGGGGTCCGAACAGTGAGTTTGCTCAGAACAAAAGAACTGTGCTTCCTACACACATGGACCATATCTAGTTCAACTTTGCTTAGGAAACTGACAAGAACAGTAGCTCCTATTCAGTCCAATACACTGTACTTGCTGGGAACAGACACGAGTGCTATTTGTAATGTGTATGGCAATTGGAGCACAATAGTGACTCGTCTTACCAGAAAACAACTCTTGCTCGTAGGACAAAAAACTGAATGTGGCTCAACTCCATTTAGGACAGGGAAACAAACACTAGCTCGCCTTACAAGAAACACACTCTGCTTTTGAGAAAAGAGCACTCTACTACTCAATGTGTTTCCTATAGGGCCAGAACAGTGAGCTTGCTCAGAACAAATTAACTGTGCTTTCTAGACACACGGGCCATATCAAGTTCAACTCTGCTTAGGAAACTGAGAAGAACAGTAGCTCCTCTTCAGTCCAATACACTGTACTTGCTGGGAACAGACACATGTGCTATTTGCACTGTGTATGGCAATGGGAGCGCAATAGTGACTTTCCTTGCCAGAAAACAACTCTTGCTCATAGGACCAGAGACTGCATGTGATTCAACTCCATTTAGGACTGGGAAACAAACGCTAGCGCGCCTTACAAGAAACACACTCTGCTTTTGAGAAAAGAGCACTCATTTACTCTACTGTGTTTCCTATATGGCCAGAACAGTGAGCTTGCTCAGAACATAAGAACTGTGCTTCCTACACACACGGGCCATATCTAGTTCAACTCTGCTTAGGAAACTGACAAGAAGAGTAGCTCCTCTTCAGTCCGATAGATTATACTTGCTGGGAACAGACGCGAGTGCTATTTGCACTGTGTATGGCAATGGGAGCGCAATAGTGACTTTCCTTACCAGAAAACAACTCTTGCTCGTAGGACGAGAAACTGCATTTGATTCAACTCCATTTAGGACTGGGAAACAAACGCTAGCTCGCCTTACAAGAAACATACTCTGCTTTTGAGAAAAGAACACTCTTCTACTCTACTGTGTTTCCAATGCGGTCCAAACAGTGAGCTTGCTCAGAACAAAAGAACTGTGCTTCCTACACACATGGACCATATCTAGTTAAACTTTGCTTAGGAAACTGACAAGAACAGTAGCTCCACTTCAGTCCAATACACTGTACTTGCTGGGAACAGACGCGAGTGCTATTTGTACTGTGTATGGCAATTGGAGCACAATAGTGACTCGTCTTACCAGAAAACAACTCTTGCTCGTAGGGCAAAAAACTGCATGTGACTCAACTCTATTTAGGACTGGGATACAAACGCTAGCTCGCCTTACAAGAAACACACTCTGCTTTTGAGAAAAGAGCACTCTTCTACTCTACTGTGTTTCCTATAGGGCCAGAACAGTGAGCTTGCTCAGAACAAATGAACTGTGCTTCCTAGACACACGGGCCATATCTAGTTCAACTCTGCTTAGGAAACTGAGAAGAACAGTAGCTCCTCTTCAGTCCAATACACTGTACTTGCTGGGAACAGACACATGTGCTATTTGCACTGTGTATGGCAATGGGAGCGCAATAGTGACTTTCCTTGCCAGAAAACAACTCTTGCTCGTAGGACCAGAAACTGCATGTGATTCAACTCCATTTAGGACTGGGAAACAAACGCTAGCTCGCCTTACAAGAAACACACTGCTTTAGAGAAAAGAGCACTCTTCTACTCTACTGTGTTTCCTATGTGGTCCAAACAGTGAGCTTGATCAGAACATAAGAACTGTGCCTCCTACACACACGGACTATATGTAGTTCAACTCTGCTTAGGAAACTGACAAGAACAGTAGCTCCTCTTCAGTCCAATACACTGTACTTGCTGGGAACAGACGCGAGTGCTATTTACACTGTGTATGGCATTGAGAGCACAATAGTGACTTTCCTTACCAGAAAACAACTCTTGCTCGTAGGACCACAAACAGCATGTGATTCAACACCATTTAGGACTGGGAAACAAATGCTAGTTCGCCTTACAAGAAACACACTCTGCTTTTGAGAAAAGAGCACTCTTCTACTCTACTGTGTTTCCTATAGGGCCAGAACAGTGAGCTTGCTCAGAACATAAGTACTGTGCTTCCTACACACACGGGCCATATCTAGTTCAGCTCTGCTTAGGAAACTGACAAGAACAGTAGCTCCTCTTCAGTCCGATACCCTGTACTTGCTGGGAACAGACGCGAGTGCTATTTGCACTGTGTATGGCAATGGGAGCGCAATAGTGACTTTCCTTACCAGAAAACAACTCTTGCTTGTAGGACCAGAAACTGCATTTGATTCAACTCCATTTAGGACTGGGAAACAAATGCTAGCTCGCCTTACAAGAAATACACTCTGCTTTTGAGAAAAGAGCACTCTTCTACTCTACTGTGTTTCCTATGGGGTCCGAACAGTGAGCTTGCTCAGAACAAAAGAACTGTGCTTACTACACAAGGGCCATATCTAGTTCAATTCTGCATAGGAACCTGACAAGAACAGTAGATCCTCTTCAGTCCAATACACTGTACTTGCTGGGAACAGACGCAAGTGCTATTTGTCCTGTGTATGGCAATGGCAGCGCAATAGTGACTATTCTTACCATAAAACATCTCTTGCACGTAGGACCAGAAACTGCATGTGATTCCACTCCATTTAGGACTGGGACACAAAAGCTAGCTCGCCTTACAAGAAACACACTCTGCTTTTAAGAAAAGAGCACTCTTCTACTCTACTGTGTTTCCTATGGGGTCCAAACAGTGAGCTTGCTCAGAACAAAAGACTGTACTTCCTACACACAAGGACCATATGTAGTTCAACTCTGCTTAGGAAACTGACAAGAACAGTAGCTCCTCTTCACTCCAACACACTGTACTTGCTGGGAACAGACGCGAGTGCTATTTGCACTGTGTATGGCAATGGGAGCACAATAGTGACTTTTTTTTTTACCAGAAAACAACTCTTGTTCGTAGGAAAAGAAACTGCATGTGATTCAACTCCATTTAGGACTGGGAAACAAACGCTAGCTCGCCTTACAAGAAACACACTCTGCTTTTGAGAAAAGAGCACTCTTCTACTCTACTGTGTTTTCTATGGGGTCCGAACAGTGAGTTTGCTCAGAACAAAAGAACTGTGCTTCCTACACACATGGACCATATGTAGTTCAACTTTGCTTAGGAAACTGACAAGAACAGTAGCTCCTATTCAGTCCAATACACTGTACTTGCTGGGAACAGACGCGAGTGCTATTTGTAATGTGTATGGCAATTGGAGCACAATAGTGACTCGTCTTACCAGAAAACAACTCTTGCTCTTAGGACAAAAAACTGAATGTGGTTCAACTCCATTTAGGACAGGGAAACAAACGCTAGCTCGCCTTACAAGAAACACACTCTGCTTTTGAGAAAAGAGCACTCTTCTACTCAATGTGTTTCCTATAGGGCCAGAACAGTGAGCTTGCTCAGAACAAATTAACTGTGCTTTCTAGACACACGGGCCATATCTAGTTCAACTCTGCTTAGGAAACTGACAAGAAGAGTAGCTCCTCTTCAGTCCGATAGATTATACTTGCTGGGAACAGACGCGAGTGCTATTTGCACTGTGTATGGCAATGGGAGCGCAATAGTGACTTTCCTAACCAGAAAACAACTCTTGCTCGTAGGACGAGAAACTGCATTTGATTCAACTCCATTTAGGACTGGGAAACAAACTCTAGCTCGCCTTACAAGAAACATACTCTGCTTTTGAGAAAAGAACACTCTTCTACTCTACTGTGTTTCCAATGCGGTCCAAACAGTGAGCTTGCTCAGAACAAAAGAACTGTGCTTCCTACACACATGGACCATATCTAGTTAAACTTTGCTTAGGAAACTGACAAGAACAGTAGCTCCACTTCAGTCCAATACACTGTACTTGCTGGGAACAGACGCGAGTGCTATTTGTACTGTGTATGGCAATTGGAGCACAATAGTGACTCGTCTTACCAGAAAACAACTCTTGCTCGTAGGACAAAAAACTGCATGTGACTCAACTCTATTTAGGACTGGGATACAAACGCTAGCTCGCCTTACAAGAAACACACTCTGCTTTTGAGAAAAGAGCACTCTTCTACTCTACTGTGTTTCCTATAGGGCCAGAACAGTGAGCT
Organism: Peromyscus eremicus; assembly: GCF_949786415.1. NCBI lineage: Eukaryota > Metazoa > Chordata > Mammalia > Rodentia > Cricetidae > Peromyscus > Peromyscus eremicus. The sequence goes on along the minus strand of NW_026737524.1, from coordinate 10,487 downwards.
TGCTCAGAACAAATGAACTGTGCTTCCTAGACACACGGGCCATATCTAGTTCAACTCTGCTTAGGAAACTGAGAAGAACAGTAGCTCCTCTTCAGTCCAATACACTGTACTTGCTGGGAACAGACACATGTGCTATTTGCACTGTGTATGGCAATGGGAGCGCAATAGTGACTTTCCTTGCCAGAAAACAACTCTTGCTCGTAGGACCAGAAACTGCATGTGATTCAACTCCATTTAGGACTGGGAAACAAACGCTAGCTCGCCTTACAAGAAACACACTGCTTTAGAGAAAAGAGCACTCTTCTACTCTACTGTGTTTCCTATGTGGTCCAAACAGTGAGCTTGATCAGAACATAAGAACTGTGCCTCCTACACACACGGACTATATGTAGTTCAACTCTGCTTAGGAAACTGACAAGAACAGTAGCTCCTCTTCAGTCCAATACACTGTACTTGCTGGGAACAGACGCGAGTGCTATTTACACTGTGTATGGCATTGAGAGCACAATAGTGACTTTCCTTACCAGAAAACAACTCTTGCTCGTAGGACCACAAACAGCATGTGATTCAACACCATTTAGGACTGGGAAACAAATGCTAGCTCGCCTTACAAGAAACACACTCTGCTTTTGAGAAAAGAGCACTCTTCTACTCTACTGTGTTTCCTATAGGGCCAGAACAGTGAGCTTGCTCAGAACATAAGTACTGTGCTTCCTACACACACGGGCCATATCTAGTTCAGCTCTGCTTAGGAAACTGACAAGAACAGTAGCTCCTCTTCAGTCCGATACCCTGTACTTGCTGGGAACAGACACGAGTGCTATTTGCACTGTGTATGGCAATGGGAGCGCAATAGTGACTTTCCTTACCAGAAAACAACTCTTGCTTGTAGGACCAGAAACTGCATTTGATTCAACTCCATTTAGGACTGGGAAACAAACGCTAGCTCGCCTTACAAGAAATACACTCTGCTTTTGAGAAAAGAGCACTCTTCTACTCTACTGTGTTTCCTATGGGGTCCGAACAGTGAGCTTGCTCAGAACAAAAGAACTGTGCTTACTACACAAGGGCCATATCTAGTTCAATTCTGCTTAGGAACCTGACAAGAACAGTAGATCCTCTTCAGTCCAATACACTGTACTTGCTGGGAACAGACGCAAGTGCTATTTGTCCTGTGTATGGCAATGGCAGCGCAATAGTGACTATTCTTACCATAAAACATCTCTTGCACGTAGGACCAGAAACTGCATGTGATTCCACTCCATTTAGGACTGGGACACAAAAGCTAGCTCGCCTTACAAGAAACACACTCTGCTTTTGAGAAAAGAGCACTCTTCTACTCTACTGTGTTTCCTATGGGGTCCAAACAGTGAGCTTGCTCAGAACAAAAGACTGTACTTCCTACACACAAGGACCATATGTAGTTCAACTCTGCTTAGGAAACTGACAAGAACAGTAGCTCCTCTTCAATCCAACACACTGTACTTGCTGGGAACAGACGCGAGTGCTATTTGCACTGTGTATGGCAATGGGAGCACAATAGTGACTTTTTTTTTTTACCAGAAAACAACTCTTGTTCGTAGGAAAAGAAACTGCATGTGATTCAACTCCATTTAGGACTGGGAAACAAACGCTAGCTCGCCTTACAAGAAACACACTCTGCTTTTGAGAAAAGAGCACTCTTCTACTCTACTGTGTTTCCTATGGGTTCCAAACAGAGAGCTTGCTCAGAACAAAAGAACTGTGCTTCCTACACACATGGATCATATACAGTTCAACTCTGCTTAGGAAACTGACAAGAACAGTACTACCTATTCAGTCCAATACACTGTACTTGCTGGGAACAGACGCCAGTGCTATTTGCACTGTGTATGGCAATGGGAGCACAAAAGTGACTTTCCTTACCAGAAAACAACTCTTGATCGTAGGACCAGAAACTGCATGTGATTCAACTCCATTTAGGACTGGGAAACAAATGCTAGCTCGCCTTAAAAGAAACACACTCTGCTTTTAAGAAAAGAGCACTCTTCTACTCTACTGTGTTTCCTATGTGGTCCAGACAGTGAGCTTGCAAAGAACAAAAGAACTGTGCTTCCTACACACGGGCCATATCTAGTTCAACTCCGCTTAGGACACTGACAAGAACAGTAGCTTCTCTTCAGTCCGATACACTGTACTTACTGGGAACAGACGCGAGAGCTATTTGCACTGTGGATGGCAATGGGAGCGCAATAGTGACTTTCTTTACCAGAAAACATCTCTTGCTCGTAGGTCCAGAAACTGCATGTGATTCAACTCCATTTAGGACTGGGAAACAAATGCTAGCTCGCCTTTCGTGAAACACACTCTGCTTTTGAGAAAAGAGCACACTTCTACTCTACTGTGTTTCCTATGGGGTCCGAACAGTGAGCTTGCTCTGAACAAAAGAACTGTGCTTCCTACACACACGGGCCATATCTAGTTCAACTCTGCTTAGGAAACTGACAAGAACAGGAGCTCCTCTTCAGTCCGATACTCTGTACTTGCAGGGAGCAGACGCGAGTGCTATTTGCACTGTGTATGGCAATGGGAGCACAATAGTGACTCTTCCTACAAGAAAACAACTCTTGCTCATAGGACAAAAAAACTGCATGTGACTCAACTCCATTTAGGACTGGGAAACAAACGCAAGCTCGCCTTACAAGAAACACACTCTGCTTTTGAGAAAAGAGCACTCTTCTACTCTACTGTGTTTCCTATAGGGCCAGAACAGTGAGCTTGCTCAGAACATAATAACTGTGCTTCCTACACACACGGCCATATCTAGTTCAATTCTGCTTAGGAACCTGACAAGAACAGTAGATCCTCTTCAGTCCAATATACTGTACTTGCTGCGAACAGACACCAGTGCTATTTGTCCTGTTTATGGCAATGGCAGCGCTATAGTGACTATTCTTACCATAAAACAACTCTTGATCGTAGGACCAGAAACTGCATGTGATTCCACTACATTTAGGACTGGGAAACAAACGCTAGCTCGCCTTACAAGAAACACACTTTGCTTTAGAGTAAAGAGCACTCTTCTACTGTACTGTGTTTCCTATAGGTCCAGAACAGTGAGCTTGCTCTGAACAAAAGATCTGTGCTTCCTACACACACTGCCATATCTAGTTCAATTCTGCTTAGGAACCTGACAAGAACAGTAGATCCTCTTCAGTCCAATACACTGTACTTGCTGCGAACAGACGCCAGTGCTATTTGTCCTGAGTATGGCAATGGCAGCGCAATAGTGACTTTCCTTGCCAGAAAACAACTCTTGCTCGTAGGAACAGAAATTGCATGTGATTCAACTCCATTTAGGACTGGGAAACAAACGCTAGCTCGCCTTACAAGAAACACACTCTGCTTTTGAGAAAAGAACACTCTTCTACTCTACTGTGTTTCCAATGCTGTCCAAACAGTGAGCTTGCTCAGAACAAAGAACTGTGCTTCCTACACACATGGATCATATCTAGTTCAACTTTGCTTAGGAAACTGACAAGAACAGTAGCTCGTATTCATTCCAATACACTGTACTTGCTGGGAACAGACGCGAGTGCTATTTGTACTGTGTATGGCAATTGGAGCACAATAGTGACTCGTCTTACCAGAAAACAACTCTTGCTTGTAGGACAAAAAACTGCATGTGACTCAACTCTATTTAGGACTGGGATACAAACGGTAGCTCGCCTTACGAGAAACACACTCTGCTTTTGAGAAAAGAGCACTCTTCTACTCTACTGTGTTTCCTATAGGGCCAGAACAGTGAGCTTGCTCAGAACAAATGAACTGTGCTTCCTAGACACACGGGCCATATCTAGTTCAACTCTGCTTAGGAAACTGAGAAGAACAGTAGCTCCTATTCAGTCCAATACACTGTACTTGCTGGGAACAGACACATGTGCTATTTGCACTGTGTATGGCAATGGGAGCGCAATAGTGACTTTCCTTGCCAGAAAACAACTCTTGCTCGTAGGACCAGAAACTGCATGTGATTCAACTCCATTTAGGACTGGGAAACAAACGCTAGCTCGCCTTACAAGAAACACACTGCTTTAGAGAAAAGAGCACTCTTCTACTCTACTGTGTTTCCTATGTGGTCCAAACAGTGAGCTTGATCAGAACATAAGAACTGTGCTTCCTACACACACGGACTATATGTAGTTTAACTCTGCTTAGGAAACTGACAAGAACAGTAGCTCCTCTTCAGTCCAATACACTGTACTTGCTGGGAACAGACGCGAGTGCTATTTACACTGTGTATGGCATTGAGAGCACAATAGTGACTTTCCTTACCAGAAAACCACTCTTGCTCATAGGACCACAAACAGCATGTGATTCAACACCATTTAGGACTGGGAAACAAATGCTAGCTCGCCTTACAAGAAACACACTCTGCTTTTGAGAAAAGAGCACTCTTCTACTCTACTGTGTTTCCTATAGGGCCAGAACAGTTAGCTTGCTCAGAACATAAGTACTGTGCTTCCTACACACACGGGCCATATCTAGTTCAGCTCTGCTTAGGAAACTGACAAGAACAGTAGCTCCTCTTCAGTCCGATACCCTGTACTTGCTGGGAACAGACACGAGTGCTATTTGCACTGTGTATGGCAATGGGAGCGCAATAGTGACTTTCCTTACCAGAAAACAACTCTTGCTTGTAGGACCAGAAACTGCATTTGATTCAACTCCATTTAGGACTGGGAAACAAACGCTAGCTCGCCTTACAAGAAATACACTCTGCTTTTGAGAAAGAGCACTCTTCTACTCTACTGTGTTTCCTATGGGGTCCGAACAGTGAGCTTGCTCAGAACAAAAGAACTGTGGCTTACTACACAAGGGCCATATCTAGTTCAATTCTGCATAGGAACCTGACAAGAACAGTAGATCCTCTTCAGTCCAATACACTGTACTTGCTGGGAACAGACACAAGTGCTATTTGTCCTGTGTATGGCAATGGCAGCGCAATAGTGACTATTCTTACCATAAAACATCTCTTGCACGTAGGACCAGAAACTGCATGTGATTCCACTCCATTTAGGACTGGGACACAAAAGCTAGCTCGCCTTACAAGAAACACACTCTGCTTTTAAGAAAAGAGCACTCTTCTACTCTACTGTGTTTCCTATGGGGTCCAAACAGTGAGCTTGCTCAGAACAAAAGACTGTACTTCCTACACACAAGGACCATATGTAGTTCAACTCTGCTTAGGAAACTGACAAGAACAGTAGCTCCTCTTCACTCCAACACACTGTACTTGCTGGGAACAGACGCGAGTGCTATTTGCACTGTGTATGGCAATGGGAGCACAATAGTGACTTTTTTTTTTACCAGAAAACAACTCTTGTTCGTAGGAAAAGAAACTGCATGTGATTCAACTCCATTTAGGACTGGGAAACAAACGCTAGCTCGCCTTACAAGAAACACACTCTGCTTTTGAGAAAAGAGCACTCTTCTACTCTACTGTGTTTCCTATGGGGTCCGAACAGTGAGTTTGCTCAGAACAAAAGAACTGTGCTTCCTACACACATGGACCATATCTAGTTCAACTTTGCTTAGGAAACTGACAAGAACAGTAGCTCCTATTCAGTCCAATACACTGTACTTGCTGGGAACAGACGCGAGTGCTATTTGTAATGTGTATGGCAATTGGAGCACAATAGTGACTCGTCTTACCAGAAAACAACTCTTGCTCGTAGGACAAAAAACTGAATGTGGCTCAACTCCATTTAGGACAGGGAAACAAACACTAGCTCGCCTTACAAGAAACACACTCTGCTTTTGAGAAAAGAGCACTCTACTACTCAATGTGTTTCCTATAGGGCCAGAACAGTGAGCTTGCTCAGAACAAATTAACTGTGCTTTCTAGACACACGGGCCATATCAAGTTCAACTCTGCTTAGGAAACTGAGAAGAACAGTAGCTCCTCTTCAGTCCAATACACTGTACTTGCTGGGAACAGACACATGTGCTATTTGCACTGTGTATGGCAATGGGAGCGCAATAGTGACTTTCCTTGCCAGAAAACAACTCTTGCTCATAGGACCAGAGACTGCATGTGATTCAACTCCATTTAGGACTGGGAAACAAACGCTAGCTCGCCTTACAAGAAACACACTCTGCTTTTGAGAAAAGAGCACTCATTTACTCTACTGTGTTTCCTATATGGCCAGAACAGTGAGCTTGCTCAGAACATAAGAACTGTGCTTCCTACACACACGGGCCATATCTAGTTCAACTCTGCTTAGGAAACTGACAAGAAGAGTAGCTCCTCTTCAGTCCGATAGATTATACTTGCTGGGAACAGACGCGAGTGCTATTTGCACTGTGTATGGCAATGGGAGCGCAATAGTGACTTTCCTTACCAGAAAACAACTCTTGCTCGTAGGACGAGAAACTGCATTTGATTCAACTCCATTTAGGACTGGGAAACAAACGCTAGCTCGCCTTACAAGAAACATACTCTGCTTTTGAGAAAAGAACACTCTTCTACTCTACTGTGTTTCCAATGCGGTCCAAACAGTGAGCTTGCTCAGAACAAAAGAACTGTGCTTCCTACACACATGGACCATATCTAGTTAAACTTTGCTTAGGAAACTGACAAGAACAGTAGCTCCACTTCAGTCCAATACACTGTACTTGCTGGGAACAGACGCGAGTGCTATTTGTACTGTGTATGGCAATTGGAGCACAATAGTGACTCGTCTTACCAGAAAACAACTCTTGCTCGTAGGGCAAAAAACTGCATGTGACTCAACTCTATTTAGGACTGGGATACAAACGCTAGCTCGCCTTACAAGAAACACACTCTGCTTTTGAGAAAAGAGCACTCTTCTACTCTACTGTGTTTCCTATAGGGCCAGAACAGTGAGCTTGCTCAGAACAAATGAACTGTGCTTCCTAGACACACGGGCCATATCTAGTTCAACTCTGCTTAGGAAACTGAGAAGAACAGTAGCTCCTCTTCAGTCCAATACACTGTACTTGCTGGGAACAGACACATGTGCTATTTGCACTGTGTATGGCAATGGGAGCGCAATAGTGACTTTCCTTGCCAGAAAACAACTCTTGCTCGTAGGACCAGAAACTGCATGTGATTCAACTCCATTTAGGACTGGGAAACAAACGCTAGCTCGCCTTACAAGAAACACACTGCTTTAGAGAAAAGAGCACTCTTCTACTCTACTGTGTTTCCTATGTGGTCCAAACAGTGAGCTTGATCAGAACATAAGAACTGTGCCTCCTACACACACGGACTATATGTAGTTCAACTCTGCTTAGGAAACTGACAAGAACAGTAGCTCCTCTTCAGTCCAATACACTGTACTTGCTGGGAACAGACGCGAGTGCTATTTACACTGTGTATGGCATTGAGAGCACAATAGTGACTTTCCTTACCAGAAAACAACTCTTGCTCGTAGGACCACAAACAGCATGTGATTCAACACCATTTAGGACTGGGAAACAAATGCTAGTTCGCCTTACAAGAAACACACTCTGCTTTTGAGAAAAGAGCACTCTTCTACTCTACTGTGTTTCCTATAGGGCCAGAACAGTGAGCTTGCTCAGAACATAAGTACTGTGCTTCCTACACACACGGGCCATATCTAGTTCAGCTCTGCTTAGGAAACTGACAAGAACAGTAGCTCCTCTTCAGTCCGATACCCTGTACTTGCTGGGAACAGACGCGAGTGCTATTTGCACTGTGTATGGCAATGGGAGCGCAATAGTGACTTTCCTTACCAGAAAACAACTCTTGCTTGTAGGACCAGAAAATGCATTTGATTCAACTCCATTTAGGACTGGGAAACAAATGCTAGCTCGCCTTACAAGAAATACACTCTGCTTTTGAGAAAAGAGCACTCTTCTACTCTACTGTGTTTCCTATGGGGTCCGAACAGTGAGCTTGCTCAGAACAAAAGAACTGTGCTTACTACACAAGGGCCATATCTAGTTCAATTCTGCATAGGAACCTGACAAGAACAGTAGATCCTCTTCAGTCCAATACACTGTACTTGCTGGGAACAGACGCAAGTGCTATTTGTCCTGTGTATGGCAATGGCAGCGCAATAGTGACTATTCTTACCATAAAACATCTCTTGCACGTAGGACCAGAAACTGCATGTGATTCCACTCCATTTAGGACTGGGACACAAAAGCTAGCTCGCCTTACAAGAAACACACTCTGCTTTTAAGAAAAGAGCACTCTTCTACTCTACTGTGTTTCCTATGGGGTCCAAACAGTGAGCTTGCTCAGAACAAAAGACTGTACTTCCTACACACAAGGACCATATGTAGTTCAACTCTGCTTAGGAAACTGACAAGAACAGTAGCTCCTCTTCACTCCAACACACTGTACTTGCTGGGAACAGACGCAAGTGCTATTTGCACTGTGTATGGCAATGGGAGCACAATAGTGACTTTTTTTTTTACCAGAAAACAACTCTTGTTCGTAGGAAAAGAAACTGCATGTGATTCAACTCCATTTAGGACTGGGAAACAAACGCTAGCTCGCCTTACAAGAAACACACTCTGCTTTTGAGAAAAGAGCACTCTTCTACTCTACTGTGTTTTCTATGGGGTCCGAACAGTGAGTTTGCTCAGAACAAAAGAACTGTGCTTCCTACACACATGGACCATATCTAGTTCAACTTTGCTTAGGAAACTGACAAGAACAGTAGCTCCTATTCAGTCCAATACACTGTACTTGCTGGGAACAGACGCGAGTGCTATTTGTAATGTGTATGGCAATTGGAGCACAATAGTGACTCGTCTTACCAGAAAACAACTCTTGCTCTTAGGACAAAAAACTGAATGTGGTTCAACTCCATTTAGGACAGGGAAACAAACGCTAGCTCGCCTTACAAGAAACACACTCTGCTTTTGAGAAAAGAGCACTCTTCTACTCAATGTGTTTCCTATAGGGCCAGAACAGTGAGCTTGCTCAGAACAAATTAACTGTGCTTTCTAGACACACGGGCCATATCTAGTTCAACTCTGCTTAGGAAACTGACAAGAAGAGTAGCTCCTCTTCAGTCCGATAGATTATACTTGCTGGGAACAGACGCGAGTGCTATTTGCACTGTGTATGGCAATGGGAGCGCAATAGTGACTTTCCTAACCAGAAAACAACTCTTGCTCGTAGGACGAGAAACTGCATTTGATTCAACTCCATTTAGGACTGGGAAACAAACTCTAGCTCGCCTTACAAGAAACATACTCTGCTTTTGAGAAAAGAACACTCTTCTACTCTACTGTGTTTCCAATGCGGTCCAAACAGTGAGCTTGCTCAGAACAAAAGAACTGTGCTTCCTACACACATGGACCATATCTAGTTAAACTTTGCTTAGGAAACTGACAAGAACAGTAGCTCCACTTCAGTCCAATACACTGTACTTGCTGGGAACAGACGCGAGTGCTATTTGTACTGTGTATGGCAATTGGAGCACAATAGTGACTCGTCTTACCAGAAAACAACTCTTGCTCGTAGGACAAAAAACTGCATGTGACTCAACTCTATTTAGGACTGGGATACAAACGCTAGCTCGCCTTACAAGAAACACACTCTGCTTTTGAGAAAAGAGCACTCTTCTACTCTACTGTGTTTCCTATAGGGCCAGAACAGTGAGCTTGCTCAGAACAAATGAACTGTGCTTCCTAGACACACGGGCCATATCTAGTTCAACTCTGCTTAGGAAACTGAGAAGAACAGTAGCTCCTCTTCAGTCCAATACACTGTACTTGCTGGGAACAGACACATGTGCTATTTGCACTGTGTATGGCAATGGGAGCGCAATAGTGACTTTCCTTGCCAGAAAACAACTCTTGCTCGTAGGACCAGAAACTGCATGTGATTCAACTCCATTTAGGACTGGGAAACAAACGCTAGCTCGCCTTACAAGAAACACACTGCTTTAGAGAAAAGAGCACTCTTCTACTCTACTGTGTTTCCTATGTGGTCCAAACAGTGAGCTTGATCAGAACATAAGAACTGTGCCTCCTACACACACGGACTATATGTAGTTCAACTCTGCTTAGGAAACTGACAAGAACAGTAGCTCCTCTTCAGTCCAATACACTGTACTTGCTGGGAACAGACGCGAGTGCTATTTACACTGTGTATGGCATTGAGAGCACAATAGTGACTTTCCTTACCAGAAAACAACTCTTGCTCGTAGGACCACAAACAGCATGTGATTCAACACCATTTAGGACTGGGAAACAAATGCTAGCTCGCCTTACAAGAAACACACTCTGCTTTTGAGAAAAGAGCACTCTTCTACTCTACTGTGTTTCCTATAGGGCCAGAACAGTGAGCTTGCTCAGAACATAAGTACTGTGCTTCCTACACACACGGGCCATATCTAGTTCAGCTCTGCTTAGGAAACTGACAAGAACAGTAGCTCCTCTTCAGTCCGATACCCTGTACTTGCTGGGAACAGACACGAGTGCTATTTGCACTGTGTATG
>NW_026737523.1:0-38498 GCF_949786415.1 Peromyscus eremicus | reverse complement strand
CATTGTTTGGACCCCATAGGAAACACAGTAGAGTAGAATAGTGCTCTTTTCTCAAAATCAGAGAGTCTTTCTTGTAAGGCGAGCTAGTGTTTGTTTCCCAGTCCTAAATGGAGTTTAATCACATGCACTTTCTGGTCCTATGAGCAAGAGTTGTTTTCTGGTAAGGAAAGTCCCTATTGCGCTCCCATTTCCATACACAGTGCAAATAGCACTCCCGTCTGTTCCCAGCAAGTACAGTGTATGGGACTGAAGAGGAGCTACTGTTCTTGTCAGTTTCCTAAGCAGAGTTGAACTAGATATGGCCCGTGTGTAGGAAGCACAATTCTTTTGTTCTGAGCAAGCTCACTCTTCTGGCCCTATAGGAACACAGTAGAGTAGAAGAGTGCTCTATTCTCTAAAGCAGAGTGTGTTTCTTGTAAGGCAAGCTAGCGTTTGTTTCACAGTACTAAATGGAGTTGAATCACATGAAGTTTCTGGTCCTATGAGCAAGAGTTGTTTTATTGTAAGAATAGTCACTATTGCACTGCCTTTGCCATACACAGGACAAATAGCACTGGCGTCTGTTCCCAGCAAGTACAGTGTATTGGACTTAAGAGGATCTACTGTTCTTGTCAGGTTCCTAAGCAGAGTTGAACTAGATATGGCCCGTGTGTGTAGGAAGCACAGTTATTATGTTCTGAGCAAGCTCACTGTTCTGGCCCTATAGGAAACACAGTAGAGTAGAAGAGTGCTCTTTTCTCAAAAGCAGAGTGTGTTTCTTGTAAGGCAAGCTAGCGTTTTTTTCCCAGTCCTAAATGGAGTTGAATCCCATGCAGTTTCTGGTCCTACGTACAAGAGTTGTTTTCTGGTAAGGAATGTCACTATTGAGCTCCCATTGCCATACACAGTGCAAATAGCACTCGCGTCTGTTCCCAGCAAGTACAGTGTTGGACTGAAGAGGAGCTACTGTTCTTGTCAGGTTCCTAAGCAGAGTTGAACTACATATGGTTCGTGTGTGTAGGAAGCACAGTTCTTTTGTTCTGAGCAAGCTCACTGTTTGGACCCCATAGGAAACACAGTAGACTAGAAGAGTGCTCTTTTCTCTAAAGCAGAGTGTTTTTCTTGAAAGGCGAGCTAGCGTTTGTTTCCGAGTCCTAAATGGAGTTGAATCCCATGCAGTTTCTGGTACTATGAGCAAGAGATGTTTTCTGGTAAAGAAAGTCACTATTGCGCTGCCATTGTTATACACAGGACAAATAGCACTGGCATCTGTTGCCAGCAAGTACAGTGTATTGTTCTGAAGAGGATCTACTGTTCTTGTCAGTTTCCTAAACAGACTTGAACTAGATATGGCCCTGTGTGTAGGAAGCACAGTTTTTTTTGTTCTGAGCAAGCTCATTGTTTGGACCCCATAGGAAACACAGTAGAGTAGAATAGTGCTCTTTTCTCAAAATCAGAGAGTCTTTCTTGTAAGGCGAGCTAGTGTTTGTTTCCCAGTCCTAAATGGAGTTTAATCACATGCACTTTCTGGTCCTATGAGCAAGAGTTGTTTTCTGGTAATTAAAGTCCCTATTGCGCTCCCATTGCCATACACAGTGCAAATAGCACTCCCGTCTGAACCCAGCAAGTACAGTGTATGGGACTGAAGAGGAGCTACTGTTCTTGTCAGTTTCCTAAGCAGAGTTGAACTAGATATGGCCCGTGTGTAGGAAGCACAGTTCTTTTGTTCTGAGCAAGCTCACTCTTCTGGCCCTATAGGAACACAGTAGATTAGAAGAGTGCTCTCTTCTCTAAAGCAGAGTGTGTTTCTTGTAAGGCGAGCTAGCGTTTGTTTCCCAGTCCTAAATGGAGTTGAGTCACATGCAGTTTTTTGTCCTATGAGCAAGAGTTGTTTTCTGGTAAGACGAGTCACTATTGTGCTCCAATTGCCCTACACAGTGCAAATAGCACTCGCGTCTGTTCCCAGCAAGTACAGTGTATTTGACTGAAGTGGATCTACTGTTCTTGTCAGTTTCCTAAGCAGAATTGAACTAGATATGGCCGTGTGTGTAGGAAGCACAGTTCTTTTGTTCTGAGCAAGCTCACTGTTCGGACCCCATAGGAAACACAGTAGAGTAGAAGAGTGCCCTTTTCTCAAAAGCAGAGTGTGTTTCTTGTAAGGCGAGCTAGCGTTTGTTTCCCAGTCCTAAATGGAGTTGAATCACATGAAGTTTCTGGTCCTACGAGCAAGAGTTTTTTCTGCTAAGAAGAGTCACTATTGTGCTCCCATTGTCATACACAGGGCAAATAGCACTGACATCTGTTCCCAGCATGTACAGTGTATTGGACTGAAGAGGATCTACTGTTCTTGTCAGTTTCCTAAGTAGAATTGAACTAGATATGGCCCTGTGTGTAGGAAGAACAGTTCTTTTGTTCAGAGCAAGCTCACTGTTCGGACCTCATAGGAAACACAGTAGAGTAGAAGTGTGCTCTTTTCTCAAAAGCAGAATGTGTTTCTTGTAAGGCGAGCTAGCATTTGTTTCACAGTCCTAAATGGAGTTGAATCACATGCAGTTTCTGGTCCTTCGAGCAAGAGTTGTTTTCTGTTAAGAAGAGTCACTATTGCACTCCCATTGACTTACACAGGGCAAATAGCACTGGCGTCTGTTCACAGCATGTACAGTGTATTGGACTGAAGAGGATCTACTGTTCTTGTCAGTTTCCTAAGGAGAGTTGAACTAGATATGGCCCGTGTGTGTAGGAAGCACAGTTCTTTTTTTCTGAGCAAGCTCACTGTTCTGGCCCTATAGGAAACACAGTAGAGTAGAAGAGTGCTCTTTTCTCAAAAGCAGAGTGTGTTTCTTGTAAGGCGAGCTACCGTTTGTTTCCCTGTCCTAAAAGGAGTTGAATCACATGCAATTGTTAGTCCCACGAGCAAGAGTTATTTTCTGGTAAGGAAAGTCACTATTGCGCTCCCATTGCCCTACGCAGTACAAATAGCACTGGCGTCTGTTTCCAGCAATTACAGTGTATTGGACTGAAGAGGAGCTACTGTTCTTGTCAGTTTCCTAAGCAGAGTTGAACTAGATATTGCCCGTGTGTGTAGGAAGCACAGTTCTTTTGTTCTGAGCAATCTCACTGTTCTGGCCCTATAGGAAACACAGAACAGTAGAAGAGTACTCTTTTCTCAAAAGCAGAGAGTGTTTCTTGTAAGGCGAGCTAGCGTTTGTTTCCCAGTCCTAAATGGAGTTGAATCACATGCAGTTTGTGGTCCTACGAGCAAGAGTTGTTTTCTGGTAAGAAGAGTCACTATTGTGCTCCCTTTGTCATACACAGGGCAAATAGCACTGGCGTCTGTTCCCAGCATGTACAGTGTATTGGACTGAAGAGGATCTACTGTTCTTGTCAGTTTGCTAAGCAGAATTGAAATAGATATGGCCGTGTGTAGGAAGCACAGTTCTTTTGTTCTGAGCAAGCTCACTGTTCTGGCCCTATAGGAAACACAGTAGAGTAGATGAGTAATCTTTTCTCAAAAGCAGAGTGTGTTTCTTGTAAGGCGAGCTAGCGTTTGTTTCCCAGTCCTTAATGGCGTTGAATCACATGCAGTTTCTGGTTCTATGAGCAAGAGTAGTTTTCTGGTAAGAAGAGTCACTATTGCACTCACATTGTCATACATAGTGCAAATAGCACTCGTGTCTGTTCCCAGCATGTACAGTGTATTGGACTGAAGAGGATCTACCGTTCTTGTCAGTTTCCTAAGCAGAGTTGAACTAGATATGGCCCGTGTGTGTAGGAAGCACAGTTCTTTTGTTCTGAGCAAGCTTACTGTTCAGACCCCATAGGAAACACAGTAGAGTAGAAGAGTGCTCTTTTCTCAAAAGCAGAGTGTGTTTCTTTTAAGGCGAGCTAGTGTTTGTTTCCCAGTCCTAAATGGAGTTGAATCCCATGCAGGTTCTGGTCCTATGAGCAAGAGTTGTTTTCTGGTAAGAAGAGTCACTATTGCACTCCCATTGTCATACACAGGGCAAATAGCACTGGCGTCTGTTCCCAGCATGTACAGTGTATTGGACTGAAGAGGATCTAATGTTCTTGTCAGTTTCCTAAGGAGAGTTGAATTAGATATGGCCCGTGTGTGTAGGAAGCACAGTTCTTTTTTTCTGAGCAAGCTCACTGTTCTGGCCCTATAGTAAACACAGTAGAGTAGACGAGTGCCCTTTTCTCAAAAGCAGAGTGTGTTTCTTGTAAGGTGAGCTACCGTTTGTTTCCCAGTCCTAAATGGAGTTGAATCACATGCAGTTGTTGGTCACAGGAGCAAGAGTTGTTTTCTGGTAAGGAAAGTCACTATTGCGCTCCCATTGCCATACGCAGTACAAATAGCACTGGCGTCTGTTGCCAGCAAGTACAGTGTATTGGACTGAAGAGGAGCTACAGTTCTTGTCAGTTTCCTAAGCAGATTTGAACTAGATATTGCCCGTGTGTGTAGGAAGCACAGTTCTTTTGTTCTGAGCAAGCTCACTGTTTGGACCCAATATGAGACACAGTAGAGAAGAAGAGTGCTCTTTTCTCTAAAGCAGAGTGTGTTTCTTGTAAGGCGAGCTAGCGTTTGTTTCCCAGTCCTAAATGGAGTTGAAACACATGCAGTTTCTGGTCCTACGTACAAGAGTTGTTTTCTGGTAAGGAATGTCACTATTGAGCTCTCATTGCCATACACAGTGCAAATAGCACTCGCGTCTGTTCCCAGCAAGTACAGTGTTGGACTGAAGAGGAGCTACTGTTCTTGTCAGGTTCCTAAGCAGAGTTGAACTACATATGGTTCGTGTGTGTAGGAAGCACAGTTCTTTTGTTCTGAGCAAGCTCACTGTTTGGACCCCATAGGAAACACAGTAGACTAGAAGAGTGCTCTTTTCTCTAAAGCAGAGTGTTTTTCTTGAAAGGCAAGCTAGCGTGTGTTTCCGCGTCCTAAATGGAGTTGAATCCCATGCAGTTTCTGGTACTATGAGCAAGAGATGTTTTCTGGTAAGGAAAGTCACTATTGCGCTGCCATTGTTATACACAGGACAAATAGCACTGGAATCTGTTGCCAGCAAGTACAGTGTATTGGACTGAAGAGGATCTACTGTTCTTGTCAGGTTCCTAAGCAGACTTGAACTAGATATGGCCCTGTGTGTAGGAAGCACAATTTTTTTTGTTCTGAGCAAGCTCACTGTTTGGACCCCATAGGAAACACAGTAGAGTAGAAGAGTGCTCTTTTCTCAAAAGCAGACTGTGTTACTTGTAAGGCGAGCTAGCGTTTGTTTCCCAGTCCTAAATGGAGTTGAGTCACATGCAGTTTTTTGTCCTATGAGCAAGAGTTGTTTTCTGGTAAGACGAGTCACTATTGTGCTCCAATTGCCCTACACAGTGCAAATAGCACTCGCGTCTGTTCCCAGCAAGTACAGTGTATTGGACTGAAGAGGATCTACTGTTCTTGTCAGTTTCCTAAGCAGAGTTGAACTAGATATGGCCCATGTGTGTAGGAAGCACAGTTGTTTTGTTCTGAGCAAGCTCATTGTTTGGACCCCATAGGAAACACAGTAGAGTAGAATAGTGCTCTTTTCTCAAAATCAGAGAGTCTTTCTTGTAAGGCGAGCTAGTGTTTGTTTCCCAGTCCTAAATGGAGTTTAATCACATGCACTTTCTGGTCCTATGAGCAAGAGTTGTTTTCTGGTAAGGAAAGTCCCTATTGCGCTCCCATTTCCATACACAGTGCAAATAGCACTCCCGTCTGTTCCCAGCAAGTACAGTGTATGGGACTGAAGAGGAGCTACTGTTCTTGTCAGTTTCCTAAGCAGAGTTGAACTAGATATGGCCCGTGTGTAGGAAGCACAATTCTTTTGTTCTGAGCAAGCTCACTCTTCTGGCCCTATAGGAACACAGTAGAGTAGAAGAGTGCTCTATTCTCTAAAGCAGAGTGTGTTTCTTGTAAGGCGAGCTAGCGTTTGTTTCACAGTCCTAAATGGAGTTGAATCACATGAAGTTTCTGGTCCTATGAGCAAGAGTTGTTTTATTGTAAGAATAGTCACTATTGCACTTCCTTTGCCATACACAGGACAAATAGCACTGGCGTCTGTTCCCAGCAAGTACAGTGTATTGGACTTAAGAGGATCTACTGTTCTTGTCAGGTTCCTAAGCAGAGTTGAACTAGATATGGCCCGTGTGTGTAGGAAGCACAGTTATTATGTTCTGAGCAAGCTCACTGTTCTGGCCCTATAGGAAACACAGTAGAGTAGAAGAGTGCTCTTTTCTCAAAAGCAGAGTGTGTTTCTTGTAAGGCAAGCTAGCGTTTTTTTCCCAGTCCTAAATGGAGTTGAATCCCATGCAGTTTCTGGTCCTACGTACAAGAGTTGTTTTCTGGTAAGGAATGTCACTATTGAGCTCCCATTGCCATACACAGTGCAAATAGCACTCGCGTCTGTTCCCAGCAAGTACAGTGTTGGACTGAAGAGGAGCTACTGTTCTTGTCAGGTTCCTAAGCAGAGTTGAACTACATATGGTTCGTGTGTGTAGGAAGCACAGTTCTTTTGTTCTGAGCAAGCTCACTGTTTGGACCCCATAGGAAACACAGTAGACTAGAAGAGTGCTCTTTTCTCTAAAGCAGAGTGTTTTTCTTGAAAGGCGAGCTAGCGTTTGTTTCCGAGTCCTAAATGGAGTTGAATCCCATGCAGTTTCTGGTACTATGAGCAAGAGATGTTTTCTGGTAAAGAAAGTCACTATTGCGCTGCCATTGTTATACACAGGACAAATAGCACTGGCATCTGTTGCCAGCAAGTACAGTGTATTGTTCTGAAGAGGATCTACTGTTCTTGTCAGTTTCCTAAACAGACTTGAACTAGATATGGCCCTGTGTGTAGGAAGCACAGTTTTTTTTGTTCTGAGCAAGCTCATTGTTTGGACCCCATAGGAAACACAGTAGAGTAGAATAGTGCTCTTTTCTCAAAATCAGAGAGTCTTTCTTGTAAGGCGAGCTAGTGTTTGTTTCCCAGTCCTAAATGGAGTTTAATCACATGCACTTTCTGGTCCTATGAGCAAGAGTTGTTTTCTGGTAATTAAAGTCCCTATTGCGCTCCCATTGCCATACACAGTGCAAATAGCACTCCCGTCTGTTCCCAGCAAGTACAGTGTATGGGACTGAAGAGGAGCTACTGTTCTTGTCAGTTTCCTAAGCAGAGTTGAACTAGATATGGCCCGTGTGTAGGAAGCACAGTTCTTTTGTTCTGAGCAAGCTCACTCTTCTGGCCCTATAGGAACACAGTAGATTAGAAGAGTGCTCTCTTCTCTAAAGCAGAGTGTGTTTCTTGTAAGGCGAGCTAGCGTTTGTTTCACAGTCCTAAATGGAGTTGAATCACATGAAGTTTCTGGTCCTATGAGCAAGAGTTGTTTTATGGTAAGAATAGTCACTATTGCACTGCCTTTGCCATACACAGGACAAATAGCACTGGCGTCTGTTCCCAGCAAGTACAGTGTATTGGACTTAAGAGGATCTACTGTTCTTGTCAGGTTCCTAAGCAGAGTTGAACTAGATATGGCCCGTGTTTGTAGGAAGCACAGTTATTATGTTCTGAGCAAGCTCATTGTTCTGGCCCTATAGGAAACACAGTAGAGTAGAAGAGTGCTCTTTTCTCAAAAGCAGAGTGTTTTTCTTGTAAGGCAAGCTAGCGTTTTTTTCCCAGTCCTGAATGGAGTTGAATCCCATGCAGTTTCTGGTCCTACGAGCAAGAGTTGTTTTCTGGTAAGGAAAGTCACTATTGTGCTCCCATTGCCATACAGAGTGCAATAGCACTCGCGTGTGATCCCAGCAAGTACAGTGTATCGGACTGAAGAGGAGCTACTGTTCTTGTCCGTTTCGAAAGCAGAGTTGAACTAGATATGTCCCATGTGTGTAGGAAGCACAGTTCTTTTGTTCTGAGCAAGCTAACTGTTCGGAACACATAGGAAACACAGTAGAGTAGATGAGTGCTCTTTTCTCAAAAGCAAAGTGTGTTTCCTGTAAGGCGAGGTAGCGTTTGTTTCCCAGTCCTAAATGGAGTTGAATCACATGCAGTTTCTGGTCCTACGAGCAAGAGTTGTTTTCTGGTAAGGAAAGTCACTATTGCACTCCCATTGCCATACACAGGGCAAATAGCACTGGCGTCTGTTCACAGCAAGTACAGTGTATTGGACTTAAGAGGATCTACTGTTCTTCTCAGTTTCCTAAGCAGGGTTGAACTAGATATGGCCCATGTGTGTAGGAAGCACAGTTATTATGTTCTGAGCAAGCTCACTGTTCTGGCCCTATAGGAAACAAAGTAGAGTAGAAGAGTGCTCTTTTCTCAAAAGCAGAGTGTGTTTCTTGTAAGGCAAGCTAGCGTTTTTTTCCCAGTCCTAAATGGAGTTGAATCACATGCAGTTGTTGGTTCCAGGAGCAAGAGTTGTTTTCTGGTAAGGAAAGTCACTATTGCGCTCCCATTGCCATAGGCAGTACAAATAGCACTGGCGTCTGTTGCCAGCAAGTGCAGTGTATTGGACTGAAGAGGAGCTACTCTTCTTGTCAGTTTCCTAAGCAGAGTTGAACTAGATATTGCCCGTGTGTGTAGGAAGCACAGTTCTTTTGTTCCGAGCAAGCTCACTGTTCGGACCCAATATGAGACACAGTAGAGAAGAAGAGTGGTGCTCTTTTCTCTAAAGCAGAGTGTGTTTCTTGTAAGGCGAGCTAGTGTTTGTTTCCCAGTCCTAAATGGAGTTGAAACACATGCAGTTTCTGGTCCTACATACAAGAGTTGTTTTCTGGTAAGGAAAGTCACTATTATGCTTCCATTGCCATACACAGTGCAAATAGCACTCGCGTCTGTTCCCAGCAAGTACAGTGTATTGGACTGAAGAGGAGCTACTGTTCTTGTCAGTTTCCTAAGCAGAGTTGAACTGCATATGATCCGTGTGTGTACGAAGCACAGTTCTTTTGTTTTGAGCAAGCTTACTTTTTGGACCCCATAGGAAACACAGTAGACTAAAATAGTGCTCTTTTCTCTAAACCAGAGTGTTTTTCTTGTAAGGGGAGCTAGCGTTTGTTTCACAGGCCTAAATTTAGTTGAATCCCATTCAGTTTCTGGTACTATGAGCAAGAGTTGTTTTCTGGTAAGGAAAGTCACTATTGCGGTGCCATTGCCATACACAGGACAAATAGCACTGGCGTCTGTTGCCAGCAAGTACAGTGTATTGGACTGGAGAGGATCTACTGTTCTTGTCAGGTCCCTAAGCAGACTTGAACTAGATATGGCCGTGTGTGTAGGAAGCACAGTTTTTTTTTGTTCTGAGCAAGCTCACTGTTCTGGCCCAATAGGAAACACAGTAGAGTAGATGAGTGCTCTTTTCTCAGAAGCAGAGTGTGTTTCTTGTAAGGCAAGCTAGCATTTGTTTCCCAGTCCTAAATGCAGTTGAATTAAATGCACTTTCTGGTCCTACGAGCAAGAGTTGTTTTCTGGTAAGAAGAGTCACTATTGCGCTCCCATTGCCATACACAGGTCAAATAGCACTCGTGTCTGTTCCCAGCAAGTACAGTGTATTGGACTGAAGAGGATCTACTGTTCTTGTCAGTTTCCTAAGCAGAATTGAACTAGTTATGGCCGTGTGTGTAGGAAGCACAGTTCTTTTGTTCTGAGCAAGCTCACTGTTCGGACCCCATAGGAAACACAGTAGAGTAGAAGAGTGCCCTTTTCTCAAAAGCAGAGTGTGTTTCTTGTAAGGCGAGCTAGCGTTTGTTTCCCAGTCCTAAATGGAGTTGAATCACATGAAGTTTCTGGTCCTACGAGCAAGAGGTTTTTCTGCTAAGAAGAGTCACTATTGTGCTCCCATTGTCATACACAGGGCAAATAGCACTGGCATCTCTTCCCAGCATGTACAGTGTATTGGACTGAAGAGGATCTACTGTTCTTGTCAGTTTCCTAAGTAGAATTGAACTAGATATGGCCGTGTGTGTAGGAAGCACAGTTCTTTTGTTCAGAGCAAGCTCACTGTTCGGACCTCATAGGAAACACAGTAGAGTAGAAGAGTGCTCTTTTCTCAAAAGCAGAATGTGTTTCTTGTAAGGCGAGCTAGCATTTGTTTCACAGTCCTAAATGGAGTTGAATCACATGCAGTTACTGGTCCTTCGAGCAAGAGTTGTTTTCTGGTAAGAAGAGTCACTATTGCACTCCCATTGACTTACACAGGGCAAATAGCACTGGCGTCTGTTCACAGCACGTACCATGTATTGGACTGAAGAGGATCTACTGTTCTTGTCAGTTTCCTAAGGAGAGTTGAACTAGATATGGCCCGTGTGTGTAGGAAGCACAGTTCTTTTTTTCTGAGCAAGCTCACTGTTCTGGCCCTATAGGAAACACAGTAGAGTAGAAGAGTGCTCTTTTCTCAAAAGCAGAGTGTGTTTCTTGTAAGGCGAGCTACCATTTGTTTCCCAGTCCTAAATGGAGTTGAATCACATGCAGTTGTTGGTCCCAGGATCAAGAGTTATTTTCTGGTAAGGAAAGTCACTATTGCGCTCCCATTGCCATATGCAGTACAAATAGCACTGGCGTCTGTTGCCAGCAAGTACAGTGTATTGGACTGAAGAGGAGCTACAGTTCTTGTCAGTTTCCTAAGCAGAGTTGAACTAGATATTGCCCGTGTGTTTAGGAAGCACAGTTCTTTTGTTCTGAGCAAGCTCACTGTTCTGGCCCTATAGGAAACACAGAACAGTAGAAGAGTACTCTTTTCTCTAAAGCAGAGAGTTTTTCTTGTAAGGCGAGCTAGCGTTTGTTTCCCAGTCCTAAATGGAGTTGAATCACATGAAGTTTGTGGTCCTACGAGCAAGAGTTGTTTTCTGGTAAGAAGAGTCACTATTGTGCTCCCTTTGTCATACACAGGGCAAATAGCACTGGCGTCTGTTCCCAGCATGTACAGTGAATTGGACTGAAGAGGATCTACTATTCTTGTCAGTTTGCTAAGCAGAATTGAAATAGATATGGCCGTGTGTAGGAAGCACAGTTCTTTTGTTCTGAGCAAGCTCACTGTTCTGGCCCTATAGGAAACACAGTAGAGTAGATGAGTGCTCTTTTCTCAAAAGCAGAGTGTGTTTCTTGTAAGGCAAGCTAGCGTTTTTTTCCCAGTCCTAAATGGAGTTGAATCACATGCAGTTGTTGGTTCCAGGACCAAGAGTTGTTTTCTGGTAAGGAAAGTCACTATTGCGCTCCCATTGCCATACGCAGTACAAATAGCACTGGCGTCTGTTGCCAGCAAGTACAGTGTATTGGACTGAAGAGGAGCTACTCTTCTTGTCAGTTTCCTAAGCAGAGTTGAACTAGATATTGCCCGTGTGTGTAGGAAGCACAGTTCTTTTGTTCCGAGCAAGCTCACTGTTCGGACCCAATATGAGACACAGTAGAGAAGAAGAGTGGTGCTCTTTTCTCTAAAGCAGAGTGTGTTTCTTGTAAGGCGAGCTAGTGTTTGTTTCCCAGTCCTAAATGGAGTTGAAACACATGCAGTTTCTGGTCCTACATACAAGAGTTGTTTTCTGGTAAGGAAAGTCACTATTATGCTTCCATTGCCATACACAGTGCAAATAGCACTCGCGTCTGTTCCCAGCAAGTACAGTGTATTGGACTGAAGAGGAGCTACTGTTCTTGTCAGTTTCCTAAGCAGAGTTGAACTGCATATGATCCGTGTGTGTACGAAGCACAGTTCTTTTGTTTTGAGCAAGCTTACTTTTTGGACCCCATAGGAAACACAGTAGACTAAAATAGTGCTCTTTTCTCTAAACCAGAGTGTTTTTCTTGTAAGGGGAGCTAGCGTTTGTTTCCCAGGCCTAAATTTAGTTGAATCCCATTCAGTTTCTGGTACTATGAGCAAGAGTTGTTTTCTGGTAAGGAAAGTCACTATTGCGGTGCCATTGCCATACACAGGACAAATAGCACTGGCGTCTGTTGCCAGCAAGTACAGTGTATTGGACTGGAGAGGATCTACTGTTCTTGTCAGGTCCCTAAGCAGACTTGAACTAGATATGGCCGTGTGTGTAGGAAGCACAGTTTTTTTTGTTCTGAGCAAGCTCACTGTTCTGGCCCTATAGGAAACACAGTAGAGTAGATGAGTGCTCTTTTCTCAGAAGCAGAGTGTGTTTCTTGTAAGGCAAGCTAGCATTTGTTTCCCAGTCCTAAATGCAGTTGAATTAAATGCACTTTCTGGTCCTACGAGCAAGAGTTGTTTTCTGGTAAGAAGAGTCACTATTGCGCTCCCGTTGCCATACACAGGTCAAATAGCACTCGTGTCTGTTCCCAGCAAGTACAGTGTATTGGACTGAAGAGGATCTACTGTTCTTGTCAGTTTCCTAAGCAGAATTGAACTAGTTATGGCCGTGTGTGTAGGAAGCACAGTTCTTTTGTTCTGAGCAAGCTCACTGTTCGGACCCCATAGGAAACACAGTAGAGTAGAAGAGTGCCCTTTTCTCAAAAGCAGAGTGTGTTTCTTGTAAGGCGAGCTAGCGTTTGTTTCCCAGTCCTAAATGGAGTTGAATCACATGAAGTTTCTGGTCCTACGAGCAAGAGTTTTTTCTGCTAAGAAGAGTCACTATTGTGCTCCCATTGTCATACACAGGGCAAATAGCACTGGCATCTGTTCCCAGCATGTACAGTGTATTGGACTGAAGAGGATCTACTGTTCTTGTCAGTTTCCTAAGTAGAATTGAACTAGATATGGCCGTGTTGTAGGAAGCACAGTTCTTTTGTTCAGAGCAAGCTCACTGTTCGGACCTCATAGGAAACACAGTAGAGTAGAAGAGTGCTCTTTTCTCAAAAGCAGAATGTGTTTCTTGTAAGGCGAGCTAGCATTTGTTTCACAGTCCTAAATGGAGTTGAATCACATGCAGTTACTGGTCCTTCGAGCAAGAGTTGTTTTCTGGTAAGAAGAGTCACTATTGCACTCCCATTGACTTACACAGGGCAAATAGCACTGGCGTCTGTTCACAGCACGTACAGTGTATTGGACTGAAGAGGATCTACTGTTCTTGTCAGTTTCCTAAGGAGAGTTGAACTAGATATGGCCCGTGTGTGTAGGAAGCACAGTTCTTTTTTTCTGAGCAAGCTCACTGTTCTGGCCCTATAGGAAACACAGTAGAGTAGAAGAGTGCTCTTTTCTCAAAAGCAGAGTGTGTTTCTTGTAAGGCGAGCTACCATTTGTTTCCCAGTCCTAAATGGAGTTGAATCACATGCAGTTGTTGGTCCCAGGAGCAAGAGTTATTTTCTGGTAAGGAAAGTCACTATTGCGCTCCCATTACCATATGCAGTACAAATAGCACTGGCGTCTGTTGCCAGCAAATACAGTGTATTGGACTGAAGAGGAGCTACAGTTCTTGTCAGTTTCCTAAGCAGAGTTGAACTAGATATTGCCCGTGTGTGTAGGAAGCACAGTTCTTTTGTTCTGAGCAAGCTCACTGTTCTGGCCCTATAGGAAACACAGAACAGTAGAAGAGTACTCTTTTCTCTAAAGCAGAGAGTTTTTCTTGTAAGGCGAGCTAGCGTTTGTTTCCCAGTCCTAAATGGAGTTGAATCACATGAAGTTTGTGGTCCTACGAGCAAGAGTTGTTTTCTGGTAAGAAGAGTCACTATTGTGCTCCCTTTGTCATACACAGGGCAAATAGCACTGGCGTCTGTTCCCAGCATGTACAGTGAATTGGACTGAAGAGGATCTACTATTCTTGTCAGTTTGCTAAGCAGAATTGAAATAGATATGGCCGTGTGTAGGAAGCACAGTTCTTTTGTTCTGAGCAAGCTCACTGTTCTGGCCCTATAGGAAACACAGTAGAGTAGATGAGTGATCTTTTCTCAAAAGCAGAGTGTGTTTCTTGTAAGGCGAGCTAGCGTTTGTTTCCCAGTCCTAAATGGCATTGAATCACATGCAGTTTCTGGTTCTATGAGCAAGAGTAGTTTTCTGGTAAGAAGAGTCACTATTGCGCTCACATTGTCATACATAGTGCAAATAGCACTCGTGTCTATTCCCAGCATGTACAGTGTATTGGACTGAAGAGGATCTACTGTTCTTGTCAGTTTCCTAAGCAGATTTGAACTAGATATGGCCCGTGTGTGTAGGAAGCACAGTTCTTTTGTTCTGAGCAAGCTTACTGTTCAGACCCCATAGGAAACACAGTAGAGTAGAAGAGTGCTCTTTTCTCAAAAGCAGAGTGTGTTTCTTTTAAGGCGAGCTAGTGTTTGTTTCCCAGTCCTAAATGGAGTTGAATCCCATGCAGTTTCTGGTCCTATGAGCAAGAGTTGTTTTCTGGTAAGAAGAGTCACTATTGCGCTCCCATTGTCATACACAGGGCAAATAGCACTGGCGTCTGTTCCCAGCATGTACAGTGTATTTGACTGAAGTGGTTCTACTGTTCTTGTCAGTTTCCTAAGCAGAATTGAACTAGATATGGCCGTGTGTGTAGGAAGCACAGTTCTTTTGTTCTGAGCAAGCTCACTGTTCGGACCCCTTAGGAAACACAGTAGAGTAGAAGAGTGCCCTTTTCTCAAAAGCAGAGTGTGTTTCTTGTAAGGTGAGCTAGAGTTTGTTTCCCAGTCCTAAATGGAGTTGAATCACATGAAGTTTCTGGTCCTACAAGCAAGAGTTTTTTCTGCTAAGAAGAGTCACTATTGTGCTCCCATTGTCATACACAGGGCAAATAGCACTGACATCTGTTCCCAGCATGTACAGTGTATTGGACTGAAGAGGATCTACTGTTCTTGTCAGTTTCCTAAGTAGAATTGAACTAGATATGGCCCTGTGTGTAGGAAGAACAGTTCTTTTGTTCAGAGCAAGCTCACTGTTCGGACCTCATAGGAAACACAGTAGAGTAGAAGTGTGCTCTTTTCTCAAAAGCAGAATGTGTTTCTTGTAAGGCGAGCTAGCTATTGTTTCACAGTCCTAAATGGAGTTGAATCACATGCAGTTTCTGGTCCTTCGAGCAAGATTTTTTTTCTGTTAAGAAGAGTCACTATTGCACTCCCATTGACTTACACAGGGCAAATAGCACTGGCGTCTGTTCACAGCATGTACAGTGTATTGGACTGAAGAGGATCTACTGTTCTTGTCAGTTTCCTAAGGAGAGTTGAACTAGATATGGCCCGTGTGTGTAGGAAGCACAGTTCTTTTTTTCTGAGCAAGCTCACTGTTCTGGCCCTATAGGAAACACAGTAGAGTAGAAGAGTGCTCTTTTCTCAAAAGCAGAGTGTGTTTCTTGTAAGGCGAGTTACCATTTGTTTCCCATTCCTAAATGGAGTTGAATCACATGCAGTTGTTGGTCCCAGGAGCAAGAGTTATTTTCTGGTAAGGAAAGTCACTATTGCGCTCCCATTGCCATATGCAGTACAAATAGCACTGGCGTCTGTTGCCAGCAAGTACAGTGTATTGGACTGAAGAGGAGCTACAGTTCTTGTCAGTTTCCTAAGCAGAGTTGAACTAGATATTGCCCGTGTGTGTAGGAAGCACAGTTCTTTTGTTCTGAGCAAGCTCACTGTTCTGGCCCTATAGGAAACACAGAACAGTAGAAGAGTACTCTTTTCTCTAAAGCAGAGTGTGTTTCTTGTAAGGCAAGCTAGCGTTTGTTTCCCAGTCCTAAATGGAGTTGAATCACATGCAGTTTCTGGTCCTACGAGCAAGAGTTGTTTTCTGGTAAGAAGAGTCACTATTGTGCTCCCTTTTTCATACACAGGGCAAATAGCACTGGCGTCTGTTCCCAGCATGTACAGTGAATTGGACTGAAGAGGATCTACTGTTCTTCTCAGTTTGCTAAGCAGAATTGAAAAAGATATGGCCGTGTGTAGGAAGCACAGTTCTTTTGTTCTGAGCAAGCTCACTGTTCTGGCCCTATAGGAAACACAGTAGAGTAGATGAGTGATCTTTTCTCAAAAGCAGAGTGTGTTTCTTGTAAGGCGAGCTAGCGTTTTTTTCCCAGTCCTAAATGGCGTTGAATCACATGCAGTTTCTGGTTCTATGAGCAAGAGTAGTTTTCTGGTAAGAAGAGTCACTATTGTGCTCACATTGTCATACATAGTGCAAATAGCACTCGTGTCTGTTCCCAGCATGTACAGTGTATTGGACTGAAGAGGATCTACTGTTCTTGTCAGTTTCCTAAGCAGAATTGAACTAGATATGGCCGTGTGTGTAGGAAGCACAGTTTTTTTTTGTTCTGAGCAAGCTCACTGTTCTGGCCCTATAGGAAACACAGTAGAGTAGATGAGTGCTCTTTTCTCAGAAGCAGAGTGTGTTTTTTGTAAGGCAAGCTAGCATTTGTTTCCCAGTCCTAAATGCAGTTGAATTAAATGCACTTTCTGGTCCTACGAGCAAGAGTTGTTTTCTGGTAAGAAGAGTCACTATTGCGCTCCCATTGCCATACACAGGGCAAATAGCACTCGTGTCTGTTCCCAGCAAGTACAGTGTATTGGACTGAAGAGGAGCTACTGTTCTTGTCAGTTTCCTAAGCAGAGTTGAACTAGATATTGCCCGTGTGTGTAGGAAGCACAGTTCTTTTGTTCTGAGCAAGCTCACTGTTCTGGCCCTATAGGAAACACAGAACAGTAGAAGAGTACTCTTTTCTCAAAAGCAGAGAGTGTTTCTTGTAAGGCGAGCTAGCGTTTGTTTCCCAGTCCTAAATGGAGTTGAATCACATGCACATTGTGGTCCTACGAGCAAGAGTTGTTTTCTGGTAAGAAGAGTCACTATTGTGCTCCCTTTGTCATACACAGGGCAAATAGCACTGGCGTCTGTTCCCAGCATGTACAGTGTATTGGACTGAAGAGGATCTACTGTTCTTGTCAGTTTGCTAAGCAGAATTGAAATAGATATGGCCGTGTGTAGGAAGCACAGATCTTTTGTTCTGAGCACGCTCACTGTTCTGGCCCTATAGGAAACACAGTAGAGTAGAAGAGTGATCTTTTCTCAAAAGCAGAGTGTTTTTCTTGTAAGGCGAGCTAGCGTTTGTTTCCCATTCCTAAATGGCGTTGAATCACATGCAGTTTCTGGTTCTATGAGCAAGAGTAGTTTTCTGGTAAGAAGAGTCACTATTGCACTCACATTGTCATACATAGTACAAATAGCACTCGTGTCTGTTCCCAGCATGTACAGTGTATTGGACTGAAGAGGATCTACCGTTCTTGTTAGTTTCCTAAGCAGAGTTGAACTAGATATGGCCCGTGTGTGTAGGAAGCACAGTTCTTTTGTTCTGAGCAAGCTTACTGTTCAGACCCCAAAGGAAACACAGTAGAGTAGAAGAGTGCTCTTTTCTCAAAAGCAGAGTGTGTTTCTTTTAAGGCGAGCTAGTGTTTGTTTCCCAGTCCTAAATGGAGTTGAATCCCATGCAGTTTCTGGTCCTATGAGCAAGAGTTGTTTTCTGGTAAGAAGAGTCACTATTGCACTCCCATTGTCATACACAGGGCAAATAGCACTGGCGTCTGTTCCCAGCATGTACAGTGTTTTGGACTGAAGAGGATCTAATGTTCTTGTCAGTTTCCTAAGGAGAGTTGAATTAGATATGGCCCGTGTGTGTAGGAAGCACAGTTCTTTTTTTCTGAGCAAGCTCACTGTTCTGGCCCTATAGGAAACACAGTAGAGTAGACGAGTGCTCTTTTCTCAAAAGCAGAGTGTGTTTCTTGTAAGGCGAGCTACCGTTTGTTTCCCAGTCCTAAATGGAGTTGAATCACATGCAGTTGTTGGTCACAGGAGCAAGAGTTGTTTTCTGGTAAGGAAAGTCACTATTGCGCTCCCATTGCCATACGCAGTACAAATAGCACTGGCATCTGTTGCCAGCAAGTACAGTGTATTGGACTGAAGAGGATCTACTGTTCTTATCAGTTTCCTAAGCAGAGTTGAACTAGATATTGCCCGTGTGTGTAGGAAGCACAGTTCTTTTGTTCTGAGCAAGCTCACTGTTCGGACCCAATATGAGACACAGTAGAGAAGAAGAGTGCTCTTTTCTCTAAAGCAGAGTGTGTTTCTTGTAAGGCGAGCTAGCGTTTGTTTCCCAGTACTAAATGGAGTTGAAACACATGCAGTTTCTGGTCCTACGTACAAGAGTTGTTTTCTGGTAAGGAATGTCACTATTGAGCTCCCATTGCCATACACAGTGCAATAGCACTCGCGTGTGATCCCAGCAAGTACAGTGTATCGGACTGAAGAGGAGCTACTGTTCTTGTCCGTTTCCTAAGCAGAGTTGAACTAGATATGGCCCATGTGTGTAGGAAGCACAGTTCTTTTGTTCTGAGCAAGCTAACTGTTCGGAACCCATAGGAAACACAGTAGAGTAGATGAGTGCTCTTTTCCCAAAAGCAAAGTGTGTTTCCTGTAAGGCGAGGTAGCGTTTGTTTCCCAGTCCTAAATGGAGTTGAATCACATGCAGTTTCTGGTCCTACGAGCAAGAGTTGTTTTCTGGTAAAGAAAGTCACTATTGCACGCCCATTGCCATACACAGGGCAAATAGCACTGGCGTCTGTTCCCAGCAAGTACAGTGTATTGGACTTAAGAGGATCTACTGTTCTTGTCAGTTTCCTAAGCAGGGTTGAACTAGATATGGCCCGTGTGTGTAGGAAGCACAGTTATTATGTTCTGAGCAAGCTCACTGTTCTGGCCCTATAGGAAACACAGTAGAGAAGAAGAGTGCTCTTTTCTCAAAAGCAGAGTGTGTTTCTTGTAAGGCAAGCTAGCGTTTTTTTCCCAGTCCTAAATGGAGTTGAATCACATGCAGTTGTTGGTTCCAGGAGCAAGAGTGGTTTTCTGGTAAGGAAAGTCACTACTGCGCTCCCATTGCCATATGCAGTACAAATAGCACTGGCGTCTGTTGCCAGCAAGTACAGTGTATTGGACTGAAGAGGAGATACTCTTCTTGTCAGTTTCCTAAGCAGAGTTGAAATAGATATTGCCCGTGTGTGTAGGAAGCACAGTCCTTTTGTTCTGAGTAAGCTCACTGTTCGGACCCAATATGAGACACAGTAGAGAAGAAGAGTGGTGCTCTTTTCTCTAAAGCAGAGTGTGTTTCTTGTAAGGCGAGCTAGCGTTTGTTTCCCAGTCCTAAATGGAGTTGAATCACATGCAGTTTCTGCTCCTACGATCAAGAGTTGTTTTCTGGTAAGGAAAGTCACTATTATGATCCCATTGCCATACACAGTGCAAATAGCACTCGCGTCTGTTCCCAGCAAGTACAGTGTATTAGACTGAATAGGAGCTACTGTTCTCGTCAGTTTCCTAAGCAGAGTTGAACTGCATATGATCCGTGTGTGTACGAAGCACAGTTCTTTTGTTTTGAGCAAGCTTACTTTTTGGACCCCATAGGAAACACAGTAGACTAGAATAGTGCTCTTTTCTCTAAACCAGAGTGTTTTTCTTGTAAGGCGAGCTAGCGTTTGTTTCCCAGGCCTAAATTTAGTTGAATCCCATGCAGTTTCTGGTATTATGAGCAAGAGTTGTTCTCTGGTAAGGAAAGTCACTATTGCGGTGCCATTGCCATACACAGGACAAATAGCACTGGCGTCTGTTCACAGCATGTACAGTGTATTGGACTGAAGAGGATCTACTGTTCTTGTCAGGTTCCTAAGCAGACTTGAACTAGATATGGCCGTGTGTGTAGGAAGCACAGTTTTTTTTTGTTCTGAGCAAGCTCACTGTTCTGGCCCTATAGGAAACACAGTAGAGTAGATGAGTGCTCTTTTCTCAGAAGCAGAGTGTGTTTTTTGTAAGGCAAGCTAGCATTTGTTTCCCAGTCCTAAATGCAGTTGAATTAAATGCACTTTCTGGTCCTACGAGCAAGAGTTGTTTTCTGGTAAGAAGAGTCACTATTGCGCTCCCATTGCCATACACAGGGCAAATAGCACTCGTGTCTGTTCCCAGCAAGTACAGTGTATTGGACTGAAGAGGAGCTACTGTTCTTGTCAGTTTCCTAAGCAGAATTGAACTAGTTATGGCCGTGTGTGTAGGAAGCACAGTTCTTTTGTTCTGAGCAAGTTCACTGTTCAGACCCCATAGGAAACACAGTAGAGTAGAAGAGTGCCCTTTTCTCAAAAGCAGAGTGTGTTTCTTGTAAGGCGAGCTAGTGTTTGTTTCCCAGTCCTAAATGGAGTTGAATCACATGAAGTTTCTGGTCCTACGAGCAAGAGTTTTTTCTGCTAAGAAGAGTCACTATTGTGCTCCCATTGTCATAAACAGGGCAAATAGCACTGGCATCTGTTCCCAGCATGTACAGTGTATTGGACTGAAGAGGATCTACTGTTCTTGTCAGTTTCCTAAGTAGAATTGAACTAGATATGGCCGTGTGCATAGGAAGCACAGTTCTTTTGTTCAGAGCAAGCTCACTGTTCGGACCTCATAGGAAACACAGTAGAGTAGAAGAGTGCTCTTTTCTCAAAAGCAGAATGTGTTTCTTGTAAGGCGAGCTAGCCTTTGTTTCACAGTCCTAAATGGAGTTGAATCACATGCAGTTTCTGGTCCTTCGAGCAAGAGTTGTTTTCTGGTAAGAAGAGTCACTATTGCACTCCCATTGACTTACACAGGGCAAATAGCACTGGCGTCTGTTCACAGCATGTACAGTGTATTGGACTGAAGAGGATCTACTGTTCTTGTCAGTTTCCTAAGGAGAGTTGAACTAGATATGGCCCGTGTGTGTAGGAAGCACAGTTCTTTTTTTCTGAGCAAGCTCACTGTTCTGGCCCTAAGGGAAACACAGTAGAGTAGAAGAGTGCTCTTTTCTCAAAAGCAGAGTGTGTTTCTTGTACGGCGAGCTACCATTTGTTTCCCAGTCCTAAATGGAGTTGAATCACATGCAGTTGTTGGTCCCAGGAGCAAGAGTGATTTTCTGGTAAGGAAAGTCACTATTGCGCTCCCATTGCCATACGCAGTACAAATAGCACTGGCGTCTGTTGCCAGCAAGTACAGTGTATTGGACTGAAGAGGAGCTATAGTTCTTGTCAGTTTCCTAAGCAGAGTTGAACTAGATATTGCCCGTGTGTGTAGGAAGCACAGTTCTTTTGTTCTGAGCAAGCTCACTGTTCTGGCCCTATAGGAAACACAGAACAGTAGAAGAGTACTCTTTTCTCTAAAGCAGAGTGTGTTTCTTGTAAGGCGAGCTAGCGTTTCTTTCCCAGTCCTAAATGGAGTTGAATCACATGCAGTTTCTGGTCCTACGAGCAAGAGTTGTTTTCTGGTAAGAAGAGTCACTATTGTGCTCCCTTTGTCATACACAGGGCAAATAGCACTGGCGTCTGTTCCCAGCATGTACAGTGAATTGGACTGAATAGGATCTACTGTTCTTGTCAGTTTGCTAAGCAGAATTGAAATAGATATGGCCGTGTGTAGGAAGCACAGTTCTTTTGTTCTGAGCAAGCTCACTGTTCTGGCCCTATAGGAAACACAGTAGAGTAGATGAGTGATCTTTTCTCAAAAGCAGAGTGTGTTTCTTGTAAGGCGAGCTAGCATTTGTTTCCCAGTCCTAAATGGCGTTGAATCACATGCAGTTTCTGGTTCTATGAGCAAGAGTAGTTTTCTGGTAAGAAGAGTCACTGTGGCGCTCACATTGTCATACATAGTGCAAATAGCACTCGTGTCTGTTCCCAGCATGTACAGTGTATTGGACTGAAGAGGATCTACTGTTCTTGTCAGTTTCCTAAGCAGATTTGTACTAGATATGGCCCGTGTGTAGGAAGCACAGTTCTTTTGTTCTGAGCAAGCTTACTGTTCAGACCCCATAGGAAACACAGTATAGTAGAAGAGTGCTCTTTTCTCAAAAGCAGAGTGTGTTTCTTTTAAGGCGAGCTAGTGTTTGTTTCCCAGTCCTAAATGGAGTTGAATCCCATGCAGTTTCTGGTCCTATGAGCAAGAGTTGTTTTCTGGTAAGAAGAGTCACTATTGCACTCCCATTGTCATACACAGGGCAAATAGCACTGGCGTCTGTTCCCAGCATGTACAGTGTATTTGACTGAAGTGGATCTACTGTTCTTGTCCGTTTCCTAAGCAGAATTGAACTAGATATGGCCGTGTGTAGGAAGCACAGTTCTTTTGTTCAGAGCAAGCTCACTGTTCGGACCTCATAGGAAACACAGTAGAGTAGAAGTGTGCTCTTTTCTCAAAAGCAGAATGTGTTTCTTGTAAGGCGAGCTAGCATTTGTTTCACAGTCCTAAATGGAGTTGAATCACATGCAGTTTCTGGTCCTTCGAGCAAGAGTTGTTTTCTGTTAAGAAGAGTCACTATTGCACTGCCATTGACTTACACAGGGCAAATAGCACTGGCGTCTGTTCACAGCATGTACAGTGTATTGGACTGAAGAGGATCTACTGTTCTTGTCAGTTTCCTAAGGAGAGTTGAACTAGATATGGCCCGTGTGTGTAGGAGCACAGTTCTTTTTTTCTGAGCAAGCTCACTGTTCTGGACCTATAGGAAACACAGTAGAGTAGAAGAGTGCTCTTTTCTCAAAAGCAGAGTGTGTTTCTTGTAAGGTGAGCTACCGTTTGTTTCCCTGTCCTAAATGGAGTTGAATCACATGCAATTGTTAATCCCACGAGCAAGAGTTATTTTCTGGTAAGGAAAGTCACTATTGCGCTCCCATTGCCATACGCAGTACAAATAGCACTGGCGTCTGTTTCCAGCAATTACAGTGTATTGGACTGAAGAGGAGCTACTGTTCTTGTCAGTTTCCTAAGCTAGTTGAACTAGATATTGCCCGTGTGTGTAGGAAGCACAGTTCTTTTGTTCTGAGCAAGCTCACTGTTCTGGCCCTATAGGAAACACAGAACAGTAGAAGAGTACTCTTTTCTCAAAAGCAGAGAGTGTTTCTTGTAAGGCGAGCCAGCGTTTGTTTCCCAGTCCTAAATGGAGTTGAATCACATGCAGTTTGTGGTCCTACGAGCAAGAGTTGTTTTCTGGTAAGAAGAGTCACTATTGTGCTCCCTTTGTCATACACAGGGCAAATAGCACTGGCGTCTGTTCCCAGCATGTACAGTGTATTGGACTGAAGAGGATCTACTGTTCTTGTCAGTTTGCTAAGCAGAATTGAAATAGATATGGCCGTGTGTAGGAAGCACAGATTTTTGTTCTGAGCAAGCTCACTGTTCTGGCCCTATAGGAAACACAGTAGAGTAGATGAGTGATCTTTTCTCAAAAGCAGAGTGTGTTTCTTGTAAGGCGAGCTAGCGTTTGTTTCCCAGTCCTAAATGGCGTTGAATCACATGCAGTTTCTGGTTCTATGAGCAAGAGTAGTTTTCTGGTAAGAAGAGTCACTATTGCACTCACTTTGTCATACATAGTGCAAATAGCACTCGTGTCTGTTCCCAGCATGTACAGTGTATTGGACTGAAGAGGATCTACCGTTCTTGTCAGTTTCCTAAGCAGAGTTGAACTAGATATGGCCCGTGTGTAGGAAGCACAGTTCTTTTGTTCTGAGCAAGCTTACTGTTCAGACCCCATAGGAAACACAGTAGAGTAGAAGAGTGCTCTTTTCTCAAAAGCAGAGTGTGTTTCTTTTAAGGCGAGCTAGTGTTTGTTTCCGAGTCCTAAATGGAGTTGAATCACATGCAGTTTCTAGTCCTATGAGCAAGAGTTGTTTTCTGGAAAGAAGAGTCACTATTGCACTCCCATTGTCATACAGGGGGCAAATAGCACTGGCGTCTGTTCCCAATATGTACAGTGTATTGGACTGAAGAGGATCTAATGTTCTTGTCAGTTTCCTAAGCCGAGTTGAACTAGATATGGCCCGTGTGTAGGAAGCAGAGTTCTTTTGTTCTGAGCAAGCTCACTCTTCTGGCCCTATAGGAACACAGTAGAGTAGAAGAGTGCTCTCTTCTCTAAAGCAGAGTGTGTTTCTTGTAAGGCAAGCTAGCGTTTGTTTCCCAGTCCTAAATGGAGTTGATTCACATAAAGTTTCTGGTCCTATGAGCAAGAGTTGTTTTATGGTAAGAATAGTCACTATTGCACTGCCTTTGCCATACACAGGACAAATAGCACTGGCGTCTGTTCCCAGCAAGTACAGTGTATTGGACTTAAGAGGATCTACTGTTCTTGTCAGGTTCCTAAGCAGAGTTGAACTAGATATGGCCCGTGTGTGTAGGAAGCACAGTTATTATGTTCTGACCAAGCTCACTGTTCTGGCCCTATAGGAAACACAGTAGAGTAGAAGAGTGCTCTTTTCTCAAAAGCAGAGTGTGTTTCTTGTAAGGCAAGCTAGCGTTTTTTTCCCAGTCCTAAGTGGAGTTGAATCCCATGTAGTTTCTGGTCCTACGAGCAAGAGTTGTTTTCTGGTAAGGAAAGTAACTATTGCGCTCCCATTGCCATACGCAGTGCAAATAGCACTGGCGTCTGTTGCCAGCAAGTACAGTGTATTGGACTGAAGAGTAGCTACTGTTCTTGTCAGTTTCCTAAGCAGAGTTGAACTAGATATTGCCCGTGTGTGTAGGAAGCACAGTTCTTTTGTTCTGAGCAAGCTCACTGTTCGGAACCAATATGAGACACAGTAGAGAAGAAGAGTGCTCTTTTCTCTAAAGCAGAGTGTGTTTCTTGTAAGGCGAGCTAGCGTTTGTTTCTCAGTCCTAAATGGAGTTGAAACACATGCAGTTTCTGGTCCTACATACAAGAGTTGTTTTCTGGTAAGGAATGTCACTATTGAGCTCCCATTGCCATACACAGTGCAAATAGCACTCGCCTCTGTTCCCAGCAAGTACAGTGTTGGACTGAAGAGGAGCTACTGTTCTTGTCAGGTTCCTAAGCAGAGTTGAACTACATATGGTTCGTGTGTGTAGGAAGCGCAGTTCTTTTGTTCTGAGCAAGCTCACTGTTTGGACCCCATAGGAAACACAGTAGACTAGAAGAGTGCTCTTTTCTCTAAAGCAGAGTGTTTTTCTTGAAAGGCGAGCTAGCGTTTGTTTCCGAGTCCTAAATGGAGTTGAATCCCATGCAGTTTCTGGTACTATGAGCAAGAGATGTTTTCTGGTAAGGAAAGTCACTATTGCGCTGCCATTGTTATACACAGGACAAATAGCACAGGCATCTGTTGCCAGCAAGTACAGTGTATTGGACTGAAGAGGATCTACTGTTCTTGTCAGGTTCCTAAACAGACTTGAACTAGATATGGCCCTGTGTGTAGGAAGCACAGTTTTTTTTGTTCTGAGCATGCTCACTGTTCGGACCCCATAGGAAACACAGTAGAGTAGAAGAGTGCTCTTTTCTCAAAAGCAGGCTGTGTTTCTTGTAAGGCGAGCTAGCGTTTGTTTCCCAGACCTAAATGGAGTTGAGTCACATGCAGTTTTTTGTCCTATGAGCAAGAGTTGTTTTCTGGTAAGACGAGTCACTATTGTGCTCTAATTGCCCTACAGAGTGCCAATAGCACTCGCGTCTGTTCCCAGCAAGTACAGTGTATTGGACTGAAGAGCATCTACTGTTCTTTTCAGTTTCCTAAGCAGAGTTGAACTAGATATGGCCCATGTGTGTAGGAAGCACAGTTGTTTTGTTCTGAGCAAGCTCATTGTTTGGACCCCATAGGAAACACAGTAGAGTGGAATAGTGCTCTTTTCTCAAAATCAGAGAGTCTTTCTTGTAAGGCGAGCTAGTGTTTGTTTCCAGTCCTAAATGGAGTTTAATCACATGCACTTTCTCGTCCTATGAGCAAGAGTTGTTTTCTGGTAATTAAAGTCCCTATTGCGCTCCCATTGCCATACACAGTGCAAATAGCACTCCCGTCTGTTCCCAGCAAGTACAGTGTATGGGAATGAAGAGGAGCTACTGTTCTTGTCAGTTTCCTAAGCAGAGTTGAACTAGATATGGCCCGTGTGTAGGAAGCACAGTTCTTTTGTTCTGAGCAAGCTCACTCTTCTGGCCCTATAGGAACACAGTAGAGTAGAAGAGTGCTCTCTTCTCTAAAGCAGAGTGTGTTTCTTGTAAGGCGAGCTAGCGTTTGTTTCACAGTCCTAAATGGAGTTGAATCACATGAAGTTTCTGGTCCTATGAGCAAGAGTTGTTTTATGGTAAGAATAGTCACTATTGCACTGCCTTTGCCATACACAGGACAAATAGCACTGGCGTCTGTTCCCAGCAAGTACAGTGTATTGGACTTAAGAGGATCTACTGTTCTTGTCAGGTTCCTAAGCAGAGTTGAACTAGATATGGCCCGTGTGTGTAGGAAGCACAGTTATTATGTTCTGAGCAAGCTCACTGTTCTGGCCCTATAGGAAACACAGTAGAGTAGAAGAGTGCTCTTTTCTCAAAAGCAGAGTGTGTTTCTTGTAAGGCAAGCTAGCGTTTTTTTCCCAGTCCTAAATGGAGTTGAATCCCATGCAGTTTCTGGTCCTACGAGCAAGAGTTGTTTTCGATTAGGAAAGTCACTATTGTGCTCCCATTGCCATACACAGTGCAATAGCACTCGCGTGTGATCCCAGCAAGTACAGTGTATCGGACTGAAGAGGAGCTACTGTTCTTGTCCGTTTCCTAAGCAGAGTTGAACTAGATATGGCCCATGTGTGTAGGAAGCACAGTTCTTTTGTTCTGAGCAAGCTAACTGTTCGGAACCCATAGGAAACACAGTAGAGTAGAGGAGTGCTCTTTTCTCAAAAGCAGAGTGTGTTTCCTGTAAGGCGAGGTAGTGTTTGTTTCCCAGTCCTAAATGGAGTTGAATCACATGCAGTTTCTGCTCCTACGAGCAAGAGTTGTTTTCTGGTAAGGAAAGTCACTATTGCACTCCCATTGCCATACACATTGCAAATAGCACTGGCGTCTGTTCCCAGCAAGTACAGTGTATCGGACTGAAGAGGAGCTACTGTTCTTGTCAGTTTCCTAAGCAGAGTTGAACTAGATATGGCCCGTGTGTGTAGGAAGCTCAGTTCTTATGTTCTGCGTAAGCTCACTGTTCTGGCCCTATAGGAAACACATTAGAGTAGAAGAGTGCTCTTTTCTCTAAAGCAGAGTGAGTTTCTTGTAAGGCAAGCTAGCGTTTGTTTCCCAGTGTTAAATGGAGTTGAATCACATGCAGTTTCTGCTCCTACGAACAAGAGTTGTTTTCTGGTAAGGAAAGTCACTATTATGCTCCCATTGCCATACACAGTGCAAATAGCACTCGCGTCTGTTCCCAGCAAGTACAGTGTATTGGACTGAATAGGAGCTACTGTTCTTGTCAGATTCCTAAGCAGAGTTGAACTGCATATGATCCGTGTGTGTACGAAGCACAGTTCTTTTGTTTTGAGCAAGCTTACTTTTTGGACCCCATAGGAAACACAGTAGACTAGAATAGTGCTCTTTTCTCTAAACCAGAGTGTTTTTCTTGTAAGGCGAGCTAGCGTTTGTTTCCCAGGCCTAAATTTAGTTGAATCCCATGCAGTTTCTGGTACTATGAGCAAGAGTTGTTTTCTGGTAAGGAAAGTGACTATTGCGGTGCCATTGCCATACACAGGACAAATAGCACTGGCGTCTGTTGCCAGCAAGTACAGTGTATTGGACTGGAGAGGATCTACTGTTCTTGTCAGGTTCCTAAGCAGACTTGAACTAGATATGGCCGTGTGTGTAGGAAGCACAGTTTTTTTTGTTCTGAGCAAGCTCACTGTTCTGGCCCTATAGGAAACACAGTAGAGTAGATGAGTGCTCTTTTCTCAGAAGCAGAGTGTGTTTCTTGTTAGGCGAGCTACCATTTGTTTCCCAGTCCTAAATGGAGTTGAATCACATGCAGTTGTTGGTCCCAGGAGCAAGAGTTATTTTCTGGTAAGGAAAGTCACTATTGCACTCCCATTGCCATACACAGTACAAATAGCACTGGCGTCTGTTGCCAGCAAGTACAGTGTATTGGACTGAAGAGGAGCTACAGTTCTTGTCAGTTTCCTAAGCAGAGTTGAACTAGATATTGCCCGTGTGTGTAGGAAGCACAGTTCTTTTGTTCTGAGCAAGCTCACTGTTCTGGCCCTATAGGAAACACAGAACAGTAGAAGAGTACTCTTTTCTCTAAAGCAGAGTGTGTTTCTTGTAAGGCGAGCTAGCGCTTGTTTCCCAGTCCTAAATGGAGTTGAATCACATGCAGTTTCTGGTCCTACGAGCAAGAGTTGTTTTCTGGTAAGAAGAGTCACTATTGTGCTCCCTTTGTCATACACAGGGCAAATAGCACTGGCGTCTGTTCCCAGCATGTACAGTGAATTGGACTGAAGAGGATCTACTGTTCTTGTCAGTTTGCTAAGCAGAATTGAAATAGATATGGCCGTGTGTAGGAAGCACAGTTCTTTTGTTCTGAGCAAGCTCACTGTTCTGGCCCTATAGGAAACACAGTAGAGTAGATGAGTGATCTTTTCTCAAAAGCAGAGTGTGTTTCTTGTAAGGCGAGCTAGCATTTGTTTCCCAGTCCTAAATGGCGTTGAATCACATGCAGTTTCTGGTTCTATGAGCAAGAGTAGTTTTCTGGTAAGAAGAGTCACTGTTGCGCTCACATTGTCATACATAGTGCAAATAGCACTCGTGTCTGTTCCCAGCATGTACAGTGTATTGGACTGAAGAGGATCTACTGTTCTTGCCAGTTTCCTAAGCAGATTTGAACTAGATATGGCCCGTGTGTGTATGAAGCACAGTTCTTTTGTTCTGAGCAAGCTTACTGTTCAGACCCCATAGGAAACACAGTAGAGTAGAAGAGTGCTCTTTTCTCAAAAGCAGAGTGTGTTTCTTTTAAGGCGAGCTAGTGTTTGTTTCCCAGTCCTAAATGGAGTTGAATCCCATGCAGTTTCTGGTCCTATGAGCAAGAGTTGTTTTCTGGTAAGAAGAGTCACTATTGCACTCCCATTGTCATACACAGGGCAAATAGCACTGGCGTCTGTTCCCAGCATGTACAGTGTATTGGACTGAAGTGGATCTACTGTTCTTGTCAGTTTCCTAAGCAGAATTGAACTAGATATGGCCGTGTGTAGGAAGCACAGTTCTTTTGTTCTGAGCAAGCTCACTGTTCGGACCCCATAGGAAACACAGTAGAGAAGAAGAGTGCCCTTTTCTCAAAAGCAGAGTGTGTTTCTTGTAAGGCGAGCTAGAGTTTGTTTCCCAGTCCTAAATGGAGTTGAATCACATGAAGTTTCTGGTCCTACGAGCAAGAGTTTTTTCTGCTAAGAAGAGTCACTATTGTGCTCCCATTGTCATACACAGGGCAAATAGCACTGACATCTGTTCCCAGCATGTACAGTGTATTGGACTGAAGAGGATCTACTGTTCTTGTCAGTTTCCTAAGCAGAATTGAACTAGATATGGCCCTGTGTGTAGGAAGAACAATTCTTTTGTTCAGAGCAAGCTCACTGTTCGGACCTCATAGGAAACACAGTAGAGTAGAAGTGTACTCTTTTCTCAAAAGCAGAATGTGTTTCTTGTAAGGCGAGCTAGCATTTGTTTCACAGTCCTAAATGGAGTTGAATCACATGCAGTTTCTGGTCCTTCGAGCAAGAGTTGTTTTCTGTTAAGAAGAGTCACTATTGCACTCCCATTGACTTACACAGGGCAAATAGCACTGGCGTCTGTTTCCAGCAATTATAGTGTATTGGACTGAAGAGGAGCTACTGTTCTTGTCAGTTTCCTAAGCAGAGTTGAACTTGATATTGCCCGTGTGTGTAGGAAGCACAGTTCTTTTGTTCTGAGCAAGCTCACTGTTCTGGCCCTATAGGAAACACAGAACAGTAGAAGAGTACTCTTTTCTCAAAAGCAGAGAGTGTTTCTTGTAAGGCGAGCTAGCGTTTGTTTCCCAGTCCTAAATGGAGTTTAATCACATGCACTTTCTGGTCCTATGAGCAAGAGTTGTTTTCTGGTAAGGAAAGTCCCTATTGCGCTCCCATTTCCAAACACAGTGCAAATAGCACTCCCGTCTGTTCCCAGCAAGTACAGTGTATGGGACTGAAGAGGAGCTACTGTTCTTGTCAGTTTCCTAAGCCGAGTTGAACTAGATATGGCCCGTGTGTAGGAAGCACAGTTCTTTTGTTCTGAGCAAGCTCACTCTTCTGGCCCTATAGGAACACAGTAGAGTAGAAGAGTGCCCTCTTCTCTAAAGCAGAGTGTGTTTCTTGTAAGGCAAGCTAGCGTTTGTTTCCCAGTCCTAAATGGAGTTGATTCACATAAAGTTTCTGGTCCTATGAGCAAGAGTTGTTTTATGGTAAGAATAGTCACTATTGCACTGCCTTTGCCATACACAGGACAAATAGCACTGGCGTCTGTTCCCAGCAAGTACAGTGTATTGGACTTAAGAGGATCTACTGTTCTTGTCAGGTTCCTAAGCAGAGTTGAACTAGATATTGCCCGTGTGTGTAGGAAGCACAGTTATTATGTTCTGAGCAAGCTCACTGTTCTGGCCCTATAGGAAACACAGTAGAGTAGAAGAGTGCTCTTTTCTCAAAAGCAGAGTGTGTTTCTTGTAAGGCAAGCCAGCGTTTTTTTCCCAGTCCTAAGTGGAGTTGAATCCCATGCAGTTTCTGGTCCTACGAGCAAGAGTTGTTTTCTGGTAAGGAAAGTAACTATTGCGCTCCCATTGCCATACGCAGTACAAATAGCACTGGCGTCTGTTGCCAGCAAGTACAGTGTATTGGACTGAAGAGTAGCTACTGTTCTTGTCAGTTTCCTAAGCAGAGTTGAACTAGATATTGCCCGTGTGTGTAGGAAGCACAGTTCTTTTGTTCTGAGCAAGCTCAGTGTTCGGAACCAATATGAGACACAGTAGAGAAGAAGAGTGCTCTTTTCTGTAAAGCCGAGTGTGTTTCTTGTAAGGCGAGCTAGCGTTTGTTTCTCAGTCCTAAATGGAGTTGAAACACATGCAGTTTCTGGTCCAACATACAAGAGTTGTTTTCTGGTAAGGAATGTCACTATTGAGCTCCCATTGCCATACACAGTGCAAATAGCACTTGCCTCTGTTCCCAGCAAGTACAGTGTTGGACTGAAGAGGAGCTACTGTTCTTGTCAGGTTCCTAAGCAGAGTTGAACTACATATGGTTCGTCTGTGTAGGAAGCGCAGTTCTTTTGTTCTGAGCAAGCTCACTGTTTGGACCCCATAGGAAACACAGTAGACTAGAAGAGTGCTCTTTTCTCTAAAGCAGAGTGTTTTTCTTGAAAGGCGAGCTAGCGTTTGTTTCCGAGTCCTAAATGGAGTTGAATCCCATGCAGTTTCTGGTACTATGAGCAAGAGATGTTTTCTGGTAAGGAAAGTCACTATTGCGCTGCCATTGTTATACACAGGACAAATAGCACAGGCATCTGTTGCCAGCAAGTACAGTGTATTGGACTGAAGAGGATCTACTGTTCTTGTCAGGTTCCTAAACAGACTTGAACTAGATATGGCCCTGTGTGTAGGAAGCACAGTTTTTTTTGTTCTGAGCATGCTCACTGTTCGGACCCCATAGGAAACACAGTAGAGTAGAAGAGTGCTCTTTTCTCAAAAGCAGGCTGTGTTTCTTGTAAGGCGAGCTAGCGTTTGTTTCCCAGACCTAAATGGAGTTGAGTCACATGCAGTTTTTTGTCCTATGAGCAAGAGTTGTTTTCTGGTAAGACGAGTCACTATTGTGCTCTAATTGCCCTACAGAGTGCCAATAGCACTCGCGTCTGTTCCCAGCAAGTACAGTGTATTGGACTGAAGAGCATCTACTGTTCTTTTCAGTTTCCTAAGCAGAGTTGAACTAGATATGGCCCATGTGTGTAGGAAGCACAGTTGTTTTGTTCTGAGCAAGCTCATTGTTTGGACCCCATAGGAAACACAGTAGAGTGGAATAGTGCTCTTTTCTCAAAATCAGAGAGTCTTTCTTGTAAGGCGAGCTAGTGTTTGTTTCCAGTCCTAAATGGAGTTTAATCACATGCACTTTCTCGTCCTATGAGCAAGAGTTGTTTTCTGGTAATTAAAGTCCCTATTGCGCTCCCATTGCCATACACAGTGCAAATAGCACTCCCGTCTGTTCCCAGCAAGTACAGTGTATGGGACTGAAGAGGAGCTACTGTTCTTGTCAGTTTCCTAAGCAGAGTTGAACTAGATATGGCCCGTGTGTAGGAAGCACAGTTCTTTTGTTCTGAGCAAGCTCACTCTTCTGGCCCTATAGGAACACAGTAGAGTAGAAGAGTGCTCTCTTCTCTAAAGCAGAGTGTGTTTCTTGTAAGGCGAGCTAGCGTTTGTTTCACAGTCCTAAATGGAGTTGAATCACATGAAGTTTCTGGTCCTATGAGCAAGAGTTGTTTTATGGTAAGAATAGTCACTATTGCACTGCCTTTGCCATACTCAGGACAAATAGCACTGGCGTCTGTTCCCAGCAAGTACAGTGTATTGGACTTAACAGGATCTACTGTTCTTGTCAGGTTCCTAAGCAGAGTTGAACTAGATATGGCCCGTGTGTGTAGGAAGCACAGTTATTATGTTCTGAGCAAGCTCACTGTTCTGGTCCTATAGGAAACACAGTAGAGTAGAAGAGTGCTCTTTTCTCAAAAGCAGAGTGTGTTTCTTGTAAGGCAAGCTAGCGTTTTTTTCCCAGTCCTAAATGGAGTTGAATCCCATGCAGTTTCTGGTCCTACGAGCAAGAGTTGTTTTCTGGTAAGGAAAGTCACTATTGTGCTCCCATTGCCATACACAGTGCAATAGCACTCGCGTGTGATCCCAGCAAGTACAGTGTATCGGACTGAAGAGGAGCTACTGTTCTTGTCCGTTTCCTAAGCAGAGTTGAACTAGATATTGCCCATGTGTGTAGGAAGCACAGTTCTTTTGTTCTGAGCAAGCTAACTGTTCGGAACCCATAGGAAACACAGTAGAGTAGAGGAGTGCTCTTTTCTCAAAAGCAGATTGTGTTTCCTGTAAGGCGAGGTAGCGTTTGTTTCCCAGTCCTAAAAGGAGTTGAATCACATGCAGTTTCTGCTCCTACGAGCAAGAGTTGTTTTCTGGTAAGGAAAGTCACTATTGCACTCCCATTGCCATACACAGTGCAAATAGCACTGGCGTCTGTTCACAGCAAGTACAGTGTATTGGACTGAATAGGAGCTACTGTTCTTGTCAGATTCCTAAGCAGAGTTGAACTGCATATGATCCGTGTGTGTACGAAGCACAGTTCTTCTGTTTTGTGCAAGCTTACTTTTTGGACCCCATAGGAAACACAGTAGACTAGAATAGTGCTCTCTTCTCTAAACCAGAGTGTTTTTCTTGTAAGGCGAGCTAGCGTTTGTTTCCCAGGCCTAAATTTAGTTGAATCCCATGCAGTTTCTGGTACTATGAGCAAGAGTTGTTTTCTGGTAAGGAAAGTGACTATTGCGGTGCCATTGCCATACACAGGACAAATAGCACTGGCGTCTGTTGCCAGCAAGTACAGTGT
Source organism: Peromyscus eremicus (assembly GCF_949786415.1). Lineage (NCBI taxonomy): Eukaryota > Metazoa > Chordata > Mammalia > Rodentia > Cricetidae > Peromyscus > Peromyscus eremicus. The sequence goes on along the minus strand of NW_026737523.1, from coordinate 5,222 downwards.
ATTGGACTGGAGAGGATCTACTGTTCTTGTCAGGTTCCTAAGCAGACTTGAACTAGATATGGCCGTGTGTGTAGGAAGCACAGTTTTTTTTGTTCTGAGCAAGCTCACTGTTCTGGCCCTATAGGAAACACAGTAGAGTAGATGAGTGCTCTTTTCTCAGAAGCAGAGTGTGTTTCTTGTAAGGCAAGCTAGCATTTGTTTCCCAGTCCTAAATGCAGTTGAATTAAATGCACTTTCTGGTCCTACGAGCAAGAGTTGTTTTCTGGTAAGAAGAGTCACTATTGCGCTCCCATTGCCATACACAGGGCAAATAGCACTCGTGTCTGTTCCCAGCAAGTACAGTGTATTGGACTGAAGAGGAGCTACTGTTCATGTCAGTTTCCTAAGCAGAATTGAACTAGTTATGGCCGTGTGTGTAGGAAGCACAGTTCTTTTGTTCTGAGCAAGCTCACTGTTCGGACCCCATAGGAAACACAGTAGAGTAGAAGAGTGCACTTTTCTCAAAAGCAGAGTGTGTTTCTTGTAAGGCGAGCTAGCGTTTGTTTCCCAGTCCTAAATGGAGTTGAATCACATGAAGTTTCTGGTGCTACGAGCAAGAGTTTTTTCTGCTAAGAAGAGTCACTATTGTGCTCCCATTGTCATACACAGGGCAAATAGCACTGGCATCTGTTCCCAGCATGTACAGTGTATTGGACTGAAGAGGATCTACTGTTCTTGTCAGTTTCCTAAGTAGCATTGAACTAGATATGGCCGTGTGTGTAGGAAGCACAGTTCTTTTGTTCAGAGCAAGCTCACTGTTCGGACCTCATAGGAAACACAGTAGAGTAGAAGAGTGCTCTTTTCTCAAAAGCAGAATGTGTTTCTTGTAAGGCGAGCTAGCCTTTGTTTCACAGTCCTAAATGGAGTTGAATCACATGCAGTTTCTGGTCCTTCGAGCAAGAGTTGTTTTCTGGTAAGAAGAGTCACTATTGCACTCCCATTGACTTACACAGGGCAAATAGCACTGGCGTCAGTTCACAGCATGTACAGTGTATTGGACTGAAGAGGATCTACTGTTCTTGTCAGTTTCCTAAGGAGAGTTGAACTAGATATGGCCCGTGTGTGTAGGAAGCACAGTTCTTTTTTTCTGAGCAAGCTCACTGTTCTGGCCCTATGGGAAACACAGTAGAGTAGAAGAGTGCTCTTTTCTCAAAAGCAGAGTGTGTTTCTTGTAAGGCGAGCTACCATTTGTTTCCCAGTCCTAAATGGAGTTGAATCACATGCAGTTGTTGGTCCCAAAAGCAAGAGTTATTTTCTGGTAAGGAAAGTCACTATTGCACTCCCATTGCCATACACAGTACAAATAGCACTGGCGTCTGTTGCCAGCAAGTACAGTGTATTGGACTGAAGAGGAGCTACAGTTCTTGTCAGTTTCCTAAGCAGAGTTGAACTAGATATTGCCCGTGTGTGTAGGAAGCACAGTTCTTTTGTTCTGAGCAAGCTCACTGTTCTGGCCCTATAGGAAACACAGAACAGTAGAAGAGTACTCTTTTCTCTAAAGCAGAGTGTGTTTCTTGTAAGGCGAGCTAGCGCTTGTTTCCCAGTCCTAAATGGAGTTGAATCACATGCAGTTTCTGGTCCTACGAGCAAGAGTTGTTTTCTGTTAAGAAGAGTCACTATTGTGCTCCCTTTGTCATACACAGGGCAAATAGCACTGGCGTCTGTTCCCAGCATGTACAGTGAATTGGACTGAAGAGGATCTACTGTTCTTGTCAGTTTGCTAAGCAGAATTGAAATAGATATGGCCGTGTGTAGGAAGCACAGTTCTTTTGTTCTGAGCAAGCTCACTGTTCTGGCCCTATAGGAAACACAGTAGAGTAGATGAGTGATCTTTTCTCAAAGCAGAGTGTGTTTCTTGTAAGGCGAGCTAGCATTTGTTTCCCAGTCCTAAATGGCGTTGAATCACATGCAGCTTCTGGTTCTATGAGCAAGAGTAGTTTTCTGGTAAGAAGAGTCACTGTTGCGCTCACTTTGTCATACATAGTGCAAATAGCACTCGTGTCTGTTCCCAGCATGTACAGTGTATTGGACTGAAGAGGATCTACTGTTCTTGTCAGTTTCCTAAGCAGATTTGAACTAGATATGGCCCGTGTGTGTATGAAGCACAGTTCTTTTGTTCTGAGCAAGCTTACTGTTCAGACCCCATAGGAAACACAGTAGAGTAGAAGAGTGCTCTTTTCTCAAAAGCAGAGTGTGTTTCTTTTAAGGCGAGCTAGTGTTTGTTTCCCAGTCCTAAATGGAGTTGAATCCCATGCAGTTTCTGGTCCTATGAGCAAGAGTTGTTTTCTGGTAAGAAGAGTCACTATTGCACTCCCATTGTCATACACAGGGCAAATAGCACTGGCGTCTGTTCCCAGCATGTACAGTGTATTGGACTGAAGTGGATCTACTGTTCTTGTCAGTTTCCTAAGCAGAATTGAACTAGATATGGCCGTGTGTAGGAAGCACAGTTCTTTTGTTCTGAGCAAGCTCACTGTTCGGACCCCATAGGAAACACAGTAGAGAAGAAGAGTGCCCTTTTCTCAAAAGCAGAGTGTGTTTCTTGTAAGGCGAGCTAGAGTTTGTTTCCCAGTCCTAAATGGAGTTGAATCACATGAAGTTTCTGGTCCTACGAGCAAGAGTTTTTTCTGCTAAGAAGAGTCACTATTGTGCTCCCATTGTCATACACAGGGCAAATAGCACTGACATCTGTTCCCAGCATGTACAGTGTATTGGACTGAAGAGGATCTACTGTTCTTGTCAGTTTCCTAAGCAGAATTGAACTAGATATGGCCCTGTGTGTAGGAAGAACAATTCTTTTGTTCAGAGCAAGCTCACTGTTCGGACCTCATAGGAAACACAGTAGAGTAGAAGTGTACTCTTTTCTCAAAAGCAGAATGTGTTTCTTGTAAGGCGAGCTAGCATTTGTTTCACAGTCCTAAATGGAGTTGAATCACATGCAGTTTCTGGTCCTTGGAGCAAGAGTTGTTTTCTGTTAAGAAGAGTCACTATTGCACTCCCATTGACTTACACAGGGCAAATAGCACTGGCGTCTGTTCACAGCATGTACAGTGTATTGGACTGAAGAGGATCTACTGTTCTTGTCAGTTTCCTAAGGAGAGTTGAACTAGATATGGCCCGTGTGTGTAGGAAGCACAGTTCTTTTTTTCTGAGCAAGCTCACTGTTCTGGCCCTATAGGAAACACTGTAGAGAAGAAGAGTGCTCTTTTCTCAAAAGCAGAGTGTGTTTCTTGTAAGGCGAGCTACCGTTTGTTTCCCAGTCCTAAATGGAGTTGAATCACATGCAATTGTTAGTCCCACGAGCAAGAGTTATTTTCTGGTAAGGAAAGTCACTATTGCGCTCCCATTGCCATAGGCAGTACAAATAGCACTGGCGTCTGTTTCCAGCAATTACAGTGTATTGGACTGAAGAGGAGCTACTGTTCTTGTCAGTTTCCTAAGCAGAGTTGAACTTGATATTGCCCGTGTGTGTAGGAAGCACAGTTCTTTTGTTCTGAGCAAGCTCACTGTTCTGGCCCTATAGGAAACACAGAACAGTAGAAGAGTACTCTTTTCTCAAAAGCAGAGAGTGTTTCTTGTAAGGCGAGCTAGCGTTTGTTTCCCAGTCCTAAATGGAGTTGAATCACATGCAGTTTGTGGCCCTACGAGCAAGAGTTGTTTTCTGGTAAGAAGAGTCACTATTGTGCTCCCTTTGTCATACACAGGGCAAATAGCACTGGCGTCTGTTCCCAGCATGTACAGTGTATTGGTCTGAAGAGGATCTACTGTTCTTGTCAGTTTGCTAAGCAGAATTGAAATAGATATGGCCGTGTGTAGGAAGCACAGATCTTTTGTTCTGAGCAAGCTCACTGTTCTGGCCCTATAGGAAACACAGTTGAGTAGATGAGTGATCTTTTCTCAAAAGCAGAGTGTGTTTCTTGTAAGGCGAGCTAGCGTTTGTTTCCCAGTCCTAAATGGCGTTGAATCACATGCAGTTTCTGGCTCTATGAGCAAGAGTAGTTTTCTGGTAAGAAGAGTCACTATTGCACTCACATTGTCATACATAGTGCAAATAGCACTCGTGTCTGTTCCCAGCATGTACAGTGTATTGGACTGAAGAGGATCTACCGTTCTTGTCAGTTTCCTAAGCAGAGTTGAACTAGATATGGCCCGTGTGTGTTGGAAGCACAGTTCTTTTGTTCTGAGCAAGCTTACTGTTCAGTCCCCATAGGAAACACAGTAGCGTAGAAGAGTGTTCTTTTCTCAAAAGCAGAGTGTGTTTTTTTAAGGCGAGCTAGTGTTTGTTTCCGCGTCCTAAATGATGTTGAATCCCATGCAGTTTCTAGTCCTATGAGCAAGAGTTGTTTTCTGGTAAGAAGAGTCAATATTGCACTCCCATTGTAATACACAGGGCAAATAGCACTGGCGTCTGTTCCCAGCATGTACAGTGTATTGGACTGAAGAGGATCTAATGTTCTTGTCAGTTTCCTAAGGAGAGTTGAATTAGATATGGCCCGTGTGTGTAGGAAGCACAGTTCTTTTTTTCTGAGCAAGCTCACTGTTCTGGCCCTATAGGAAACACAGTAGAGTAGACGAGTGCTCTTTTCTCAAAAGCAGAGTGTGTTTCTTGTAAGGCGAGCTACCGTTTGTTTCCCAGTCCTAAATGGAGTTGAATCACATGCAGTTGTTGGTCACAGGAGCAAGAGTTGTTTTCTGGTAAGGAAAGACACTATTGCGCTCCCATTGCCATACGCAGTACAAATAGCACTGGCATCTGTTGCCAGCAAGTACAGTGTATTGGACTGAAGAGGAGCTACTGTTCTTGTCAGTTTCCTTATCAGAGTTGAACTAGATATTGCCCGTGTGTGTAGGAAGCACAGTTCTTTTGTTCTGAGCAAGCTCACTGTTCGGACCCAATATGAGACACAGTAGAAAAGAAGAGTGCTCTTTTCTCTAAAGCAGAGTGTGTTTCTTGTAAGGCGAGCTAGCGTTTGTTTCCCAGTCCTAAATGGAGTTGAAACAGATGCAGTTTCTGGTCCTACGTACAGGAGTTGTTTTCTGGTAAGGAATGTCACTATTGAGCTCTCATTGCCATACACAGTGCAAATAGCACTCACGTCTGTTCCCAGCAAGTACAGTGTTGGACTGAAGAGGAGCTACTGTTCTTGTCAGGTTCATAAGCAGAGTTGAACTACATATGGTTC